>NW_015172045.1:303109-369188 GCF_001447785.1 Gekko japonicus | reverse complement strand
CGGGCTCCCCCCCCCCCCCCCGCGCTCTGAACTTGGAAGCAGAAAAGGCCCTACATACCCTTGATGTGAGCAGGGCCCTCCTTTAGTATGTAGAAGAAGAAGAGATTGGATTTATACCCCACCCTTCACTTGGGAGTCTCAGAGCGGTTTACAAACTCCTTCCCCTCCCCACAACAGACACCCTGTGAGGTAAAAGAAGAAGAGTTTGGATTTATACCCCGCCCTTCACTACCCAAGGGAGTCTCAGAGCGGCTCACAAACCTTTCCCTTCCCCTCCCCACAACAGACACCCTGTGAGGCAGGTGGGGCTGAGAGAGCTCTCCCGAGAGCTGTCCTTGAGAGAACGGCTGTGAAAGAACTTATGACTGACCCAAGGTCACATCAGCAGCTGCATGTGGAGGAGTGGGGGAGTCAAACCCGGTTCTCCCAGATTAGAGTCCATGCACTTAACCACTACACCAAACCATTCCCTAAAATCTAAGCACTATTTATTTGTTATTGGGGCCCCAAGAAGGGCAATCTAGCAATTCGAAAGCAAGAAATTGCAAGTAGATAAATAGGTACCACTTCAGTGGGAAGGTAACAGCGTTCTGTGCGCCTTGGTGTTTAGTCATGCCGGCCACATGACCACGGAAACGTCTTCGGACAGCGCTGGCTCTTCGGCTTTGAAACGGAGATGAGCACCGCAACCCTAGAGCTGGATTTGACTGGCTTTCGAGCAAGGGAACCTTTACCTTTTAAGAAGGGCAAAGTTGCTTCAGCCCAGTCCGTGTCCAGATGGGTAGTCGCCACCATCCATTCCTGCCTCATGGCATCCGGAAAGCCGTGCCCGCTCGATGTGGAAGCACACTCCACCCGAGCACAGGGGTCGTCTGCAGTGTTTCGTCGACAAGTTCCCCTGTTGGACATCTGCAAGGCAGCAACCTGGTTGACAGAGGACACATTTGTGTAGCGCTGCTCTTTAGACCTTCAGGCGAGGCAAAAAGCAGATGTGGGCAAGGCTGTTATACAGGCTCTGTTCCATTGAGAGACTCATCTCGCCCCCTCTGGTGAGTAGCTTGCTAATGGTCCCAATGTAGGGCTGCACGAGAAGACGGAAGATGAAAACAGAGTTGCACTTACCTGTAACTGTTGCTCATCGACGTCCTCTGTGCTGACACACGTTCCCGCCCACCTATCCCGCTGTGAGCACTCACAGGGCCTACTGTGCCATGGAAGGGGGCTTGCGGCGGCTTAGCGGGAACTGAGGGAAGGGTGCGCCTGCCGATGGAGCACATGACGCATTGGGCAGAAATCCCACGTGCGCGTTGGCTCCGAACTCCTTTTTTGGAGTTTTTGAACTAGAAAGAAAATGTCCTGCAGCCGTCCTGCACGAGCACAGTCCCAATGTATGTCTACACTGAAGTCCTTGATGAACAACAGTTACAGGTAAGTGCAACGCTCTGTTCTTGAAGGGGGAGGTAAGCAAAGACGTACAGCAGGGGTGTCGAACCCATTTGTTACGAGGGCCGGATCTGACATAAATGAGACCTTGTTGGGCCGGGCCACGTGTGTCATAAAACGTAATGCCAGGTAGCAGAGACATAAACTTTATAAAGGACACAAGCACAATTAAAGATATTTTAAAACTTTAAATAAAACATGCTTAAAACACTAGCACTTGCCATATTTTGTCTGTTTAACAGTCTCTGATAACTGACACCTCTTGCTCTGAGTTATTTCAGCAGCAGAACTGGAAAAGGAAGCAGGAAACAGCCAGGGCCTTGCAGGCCAGATTGCAGCCCTCCAAGGGCCTGATCTGGCCCCTGGGCCTCATGTTTGACCCCCCTGATGTACAGTACAGATGTTCCAGCATTGCAACAAGCTGTAATTCCCATGATTCCTTTGGGCCAAACCACGATGGTTAAAATGGTGTAAAACAAACATATGTTTATCATATAGATACGCGCTATAGTTTTGTTTTACCAAAAAGTTCACATCGTTAAAAGTATCTGAGTCATTAAGTCCAGACAGCATTTAGCATTAGGCTGACAAACCTCGGGTGCAATCAAAAGTTATGTGGCCTTGGGAAAATAGAAAAAGCTTTTGACTTACAATTGTCATAACCCTGCTGTTCTTTGTTTTTTGAAAACAGAAAGCAATGCAATAAAAGAAAAGGAAGAGATAAAAGAAGAACTGCCAAAGGAATTGGAGCAGCGTCTGCCTCCCGCAGCTTCCGAAGGGGAGAACGCAATAAAAAAAGAGAAGGTGGAGGAGAAAGAGATCATAAAGCTGCCAGTTATAGTGAAGCTTGAGAAGCCCTCGGAGAACAGTGGGGAGACGCAGATTACCAAAGAAGAAAGCGACTCTTTTAAAGAAAACGTGAAGCCCGTCAAAGTGGAGGTGAAGGAAAATAAGCTTGAGCCAAAAGACTTGAAAGACGTGAACAGCAATGCGGAGAAACCCGCTCATGAGCCCGAGAGACTCGCCTTCTGTGTCAGTGTCAAAACTCCCCAGGAAGCTGCAGAGAGAACCACGGAAGAGAGCGAGAAGCTGAAAAACGACCAGCAGGCCAAGATCCCGCTGAAGAAACGGGAGATCAAGCTGACTGACGATTACGACAGCCCGCTGAAAGGGCCCTTGCGGAAATGCATCACCCCGACCAAGGATGTCTTGAAGGAGGAAGGGAAGCAAGAGGAGGAGGCTTTCAAGAGAGTCCCGACAATCACCGACGGGAAGTTCCTCGTGAACGGGGAGGTCAGCAGCGAGAAGATCATGCCAAACAACAAGTTAGATCATTCCCCCGACGTCAAGGACGACTCCGCTAGCTTGCCGAAGGAGAAGAACGGGGTGAGCGGGGAGAAAGTCCCAGAACACGTTAGCACCATCGTAAGAACGAGCGATGCGGAGAGAAGTATTTTGCGTATGGGGAAGGAGGTCGACGGGAGGATAGCCGGAGTGTCTCAGAAAGTGCCTTCAAAGGAGGAAGCCAGTCTCCCGGGGAAGGAAGGCTTAACGTCACAGGCGATTGCCAAAACACCTTCAAATGTCGACAGGTCTCTCAAGAAAGCCGAAGAGCCCATCAAAGCAAAAGACAGACTGCCACCCCCCGAGGAGCGCCTCGAGAAATCCGCGAAGACGTTTCCCCCAAAGGGGCTGGTTGGCCCATCAGACGAGGAGGACTTAAAAAGCAAAGATCAGCCCAGGGAGAAACCCGACTTAACGAGAGCAGACGCGACTCCACCGCCTGCTCCGGCCCTCCCCTCTGAGAAGCCCGTTGCCGGAAAAGAGGACTCGGATCCTCAACGCCCCGAGACAAAAACCATACACGAGGAGCAAGATTGTAAGCCCCAGAAGGGGTCCGAGGCGGCGGCGAGAGAGGTGCCTAAATCGGACAACTCCCAAAGTTCTGTCGAGGAGCCTTCAGAGGCTAAAAAAGAGCCCGTGAAGAGCAAGTGTAAATACAAGCTGATCTCCGAAGGAGACAGCTCTCTGACGGACAACAGGGAAATCACCTCCGAGCGGCAGAAAGAGGGCATCAAGCTAACCATCCGGATCTCCAGCCGGAAGAAAACGGATCCTCCCCCCTCAAAGACCGAGGAGGCGGGGAAAGAGGAGGTGGTCAGCATCGGCCGCATCCTGAGGAGATCTCCCCGGATATCCAAGCCGACTCCCAAGATCGTGGAGACCCGCGACCAGAAGCCCGAGAAAAAACGGAGCGAGGAAGAGGAGGAGAAACCGGCCCTGGCTCAAAAGCAGGACAAGAAAGAAGGCTCGAAAAAGCAAGAGAAGGAGGTGAACTCGAAGGCCGGCAAGGTAAAACGGACGTTCGGGTGTCCTTCTGTCTTGCGGTGGTAGCTAAGAGCCTTCATTTTCTTCCACCCTCCATCAGCTATGCGGACCTATGCAATTAGGGGTAGTTTTAAATCAGGGGACTTCAGCCTCTCTGAGCCTGTGGGCACCTTGGGAATTGTGACACAACAGGGTGGGCGGAGCCACAAAGGTGGAGCTGCAGGAGGTGGAGCAAGCCAGAAAACGGCTGCCGTAGCTTGCCTTCAGTCACACACCGTAAAGAATCCTTTATGCTGTGGTGGCAGCTGCTGCGAAAACAGTAGCTTTAAAAATCTGCGCAACAGTAAAATCTCTGGTGACCAATCAGAAAGCCTTGCTGGGCAAAAGGCCCACCCACTTTCTAAAAGCACTCGGTGGGCGCAAGGAAACGAGTTAGCAGGCACTGTGGTGCCCACGGGCGCCGTGTTGGGGACCCCTGTTTTAAATAACTCTGCTGGTAGTTTGAGCCATGTGTGGGGGGGAAACGGTATTTAAATATGCATCCGCTTACTGCTTACCGTAAATTCTCTGACCCGGGAAGCACGATTCACAGTATCGATTTTTTTTTTTTAAGAAATAAATCATTTCTGGTTTTACTTTTTCTCTTTTTCAAAGCGATGAGCCAATTAGGTTTATTTCTTGTCACTGGACTTCTAGGCTGTACAGCAAAGTAAAGTCCGGTGGGCCGGGACTAGAACTCGGGGCAGGTGGAGATACTCGAGCGGTGATGAAAGTGAGGAGTCGGAGAGTGAAGAAAACTCCGAGGAGGAGGAGAGGGAGGGGGAGGAGGAGGAGGAAGAGCCAGCGCCGGCTGAGGACGACGAGCCATGTAAGAAGTGTGGCCTCCCGAATCACCCGGAGCTGGTAGGTTGTTGGCTTTGGGAATGGCGAAACCGGGGAAAGCCCACGACTCGGATCCTAACGACGTTTGGTGCAGTTTTGTTTTGTGATAATCTCCCGTGCTCGCTCAAGGGGCCCACTGACTCCCCCCCCCCTCCCCGGCACAGAGGGCTGCATCAGGAGAGTGGAGGTCAAAAAGAGAGAGACAGCGTGGCATAGTGGTTGAAGTGTCAGACAAAAACCCGGAAGACCCGAGTTTGAATCCTCCCACTGCCATGGAAGCTCTCTGGGGGACTTTAGGCCCATCTGCACACTCGGCCGAGCATACCTTGCAGGGATGTTGTGAGGATAAAGTGGCGGAAAGGAGAACGGTCGGGCAATTTCACTCCCCGTTGGGGAGAAAGACGAATATAAATGGCGCAGATTTTTTTTTAAAAAAAGATAAGGTTTGCTTCTGCAAGCACCACTTCAAAATCCACTCTTTTACAAAAGGTATTGGCTCGATTCAGGGATAAACCTCGGTTAAATGAAAATCAGCTGTGGTTTGGCATACCATCTGGCTTAGCCAGCCGTGGCTTCCAGTTCGATGGGCAAACTAGAGCTCAAGCTGTGATTGGAATTGAGTGGACAAACCGTGGTCTGTGCTAACCATGGCTCGGTGCCATGGCTGAATTTGACAAGCAGTGTTGACGGCCGTCTCTGTAGGCTGTCCTGCTCTGGGGACCAGCAAGAAATTATAACTTGCTGCGACAGTGGTAGTGGTGGTGGGGAAGCAGGCAAGCCGCTCTGAAGCCTGGCTTCCTGTTTGCAGGGCTATTTTTGGGCAGGAACGGAGTTCCGGCTGGCTCCTGAGTTGGCCACGCCCAGCAGGAACTCATTAGCATAACAGGCCACACCCAACAGCAGGAACTCATTAGGATTGGCTACATTAGGGGTGTGTGGCCTAACATGCAAAGGAGTCCCTGCTACAAAAAAAGCCCTGGGTTTGGACAACAAAGTAAACAGAATAAGAAGCAAAAGGTGGGTGTGGCTGGATGACCACACTTCTGGTAACATGGGGGTGTGTGGCCTAATATGCCAATGAGCAGTGCTGCCAGGGGTGTGGCCTAATATGCTAATGAGTTTCTGCTGTTGGGTGTGGCCTATTGTGCTAATGAGTTCCTGCTGGGCTTTTTCTACAAAAAAGCCCTGCCTGTTTGTATGTACATTTGGAAGTGGGTTGCGTCCTCAAGTCAGTTAACGCAAACCGTGGTTTGTTCGGCATAACGCCAGTGATCCTCAGCACCGCTATTCCTTGTGGAAAACGTTTCTCACCATTCTTCGGGGATGGGCCCTGGCTCAGTGGCAGAGCCTCTGCTCGGCATGCAGAAGGTCCCAGGTTCAGTCCTCAGCATCTCCAGTTAAAAAGAACCAGGCAGCAGGTGATGTGAAAGACCTCTGCCTGAGACCCTGGAGAGCTGTGGGGAGCAGTGTTCCCTCTAAGCTGAGTTAGGGTGAGCTGGCTCACAGTTTTTCAGCCTCCTGCTCACAGTTTTTTGCCTTAGCTCAGGAAGGATGGCTCCAGAGCAAACTAATTTCTGCAGCAGCCAAATCGCTGGCTCACCACTTTAATGCTGGTCGCTCACAAAGTAGGATTTTTGCTCACAGGACTCCGCAGCTTAGAGGGAACCTTGGACTGGGGAGGTAGAGAATCTGCTTGCTGTGCAGAAAGTCCCAGGTTCCTTCCCCAGCATCTCCAGTTACAGAGGACCAGGCAGCAGGTGATGTGAAAGACCTCTCTGCCTGAGACCCTGGAGAATTGCTGCCACTTTGGGCAGACAGTACCGATCCTGATGAACCGATGGTCCTGTTCAGAACAAACCGGGTACGCGTGTTCCCCTGTGGACATCTCCAGAGGCGTTGGCAGATCTCCCCCTGGTTCTCCCTTTCCACAGCGGGTGTCCGTGACTCCTGAAAAGGGTTTGCAAGACAAAAAAAAAAGTCACTGGGCCCAGTCCCGTAGCACCTTAGGGACCAATAAGACTTTTTGAGGCATGTGCTTCCGAGAGTCCAAGCTCCCTTCATCTGATACAAGGGTATCCTGCAGAACGTTCAGAAACACCCCTCTCCCTGCAAGGAGGTCTCTGGCGAAGGGAGCCTTGACTCTCGGAAGCTTATCGCCTGAAAATCTTGTTGATCTCTAATGGGCGACCGGACTCGAATCCAGCTGTCGTACTGCCCAAGGACCAGTGTTCTCTCTAAGCTGCGTTACTGTGAGCCAGCTCGCAGTTTTTTTAGCCTCCGGCTCACACACTTTTGTCTCAGCTCAGGAAGGACGGGCTCCAGAGCAAACTCATTGAGGCAGCGGCCAAATCGCTCGCTCACAACTCTAATGCCAGTAGCTCACAGAGTAGGATTTTTGCTCACAAGACCCAACAGCTTAGAGGGAACACTGCTAAGGACACACAATGAATTTAGGCAGATCGGGGGGGGGGGCCTAGAAGGGACGAGCCGGTGCTCGGCCCCCGTGGCCCTTTGTTAACATGCCCAGGGTAATGCCGATTGCCACTTTGGGGTCTGGAAGGAATTCTCCTCCAGGTCACATTGGCTCAAGGATCCCCAAAGGTTTTTTTTTTTTTGTCATCCTCTGGGCATAGAGCAGGGTCATGACCAGTGTTCCCTCTAAGCTGAGTGAGTGTGAGCTAGCTCACAGTTTTTTAGCCTCCGGCTCACACACTTTTGTCTCAGCTCAGGAAGGACGGGCTCCAGAGCAAACTCATTGAGGCAGCGGCCAAATCGCTCGCTCACAGCTTTAATGCCAGGAGCTCACAAAGCAAAATAATTGCTCACAAGACTCCACAGCTTAGAGGGAACATTGTGAACCGTGACCCCCCGTGGGTTGCCGCCTTCCTCTGCCACCACTCTGGACTTCGGGTCCCTTGGGAAGGCCCAGAGTACCCTCCCAAGCCCAACCAAAAATGCCGCTTTAAAGCCGAGAAAATCTAGGCATGACGACCAGGCAGAGGACATTAAACCCACGGTTTATTGATACAGTAATGGGGCAAGGAGAACAAGACAAGGTGCTTAAAATATATAACAGCGTCCAAAGGAAAATCAAACAACTCTTAACGCGGCTACCTGTTTCTCTTACTCGTTACGCTTCCGGGCCCGCAGCTTTTTATGCCAGGCCTGTGCCTGTACTCGCTCTGTCCCCAAGTGAGGGATCTTCCTCTCTGCTTAACTCTGTCCTGTCAGCTTAACTCTGTGAGGGAAAAGAGCGCAGTTCCACAGCCCACAAAGTATTAAGTCACAATCACCTCGTACAATGGGGCACTGGGGGGGGGGGGAACGAGGTAGTTGAGAATTTCATGCATCGTACAGGGGGTTGGACCAGATGACCGTTGAGGTCCCTTCCGGCTCTGTGTTTCTGGGGTCCAGTGCACCGTGTGGGATCAGGCCAAAGGCCCAGGACCCTATTTCCACACGTGTCCCAAGAAGAGACACAAAGCAGTTTCTCCGTCTTTGCTTGCTCACCCAAACGGAACGGTTTTGACGGATGCTTTGTTTTTCTGTTGTGTCGAGTGTCGTCACCGGCCACTGAGTCCCGACTGTGCCGGGAGACTGGTTGGCAGGGCTATTTTTGGGCAGGAACGCACAGGAACAGAGTTCCGGCTGGATCCCGAGTTGGCCACGCCCAGCAGGAACTCATTAGCATAATAGGCCACACCCAACAGCAGGAACTCATTAGGATTGGCTACAGTAGGGGTGTGTGGCCTAACATGCAAAGGAGTCCCTGCTACAAAAAAAGGCCCTGGGTTTTGACAACAAACAAGGTAAACAGAATAAGAAGCAAAAGGTGGGTGTGGCTGGATGACCACAGTTCTGGTAACATGGGGGTGCGGCCTAGTGTGCTAATGAGCTGTGCTGGCAGGGGTGTGGCCCAATATGCTAATGAGTCCCTGCTGTTGGGTGTGGCCTATTATACTAATGAGTTCCTGCTGGGCTTTTTCTACAAAAAGAGCCCTGCAGTGGTTGGTATGTAAATATTAAAAATAAAAGAAATTCCAGGTAGTCAGGTCGATTCACAAGCGTGCGCTTGTGGGGCCCCAGTGTTCCGTCCGCTCTGCACGTCTGCATTCTGTCAGTAAGATTTCAGGATTTTGATAGGAATGTTTGACAACTTGTGATCCGTGTCAGGGGTACGGCGATGCTAATCTCTTGCCCTGTTCCAACAGATTCTCTTGTGCGACTCCTGCGACAGCGGCTACCACACGGCGTGTCTCCGGCCTCCGCTGATGGTGATTCCTGACGGAGAGTGGTTCTGCCCTCCTTGCCAACACGTAGGCTGCTTCTTTACTTTTTAAAGAAACCCTTCCCTTTCTTTCCCCCTTCCCCCCCACCTGACATTCAAACTCCGTTGTGCTATAGGGTCATGGGTAGAGGGTCGGACTGGGATCCGGGAGACCCAGGTTCGAATCCCCGCTCGTACCGTGGAAGCTCGCTGGGTGACCTTGGGCCAGTCTCGTGCTCTCAGCCTAGGCTACCTCACAGGGGTGTTGTGAGGGTAAAGCAGAGAAGGAGGAGAGTGACGTAAGCTGCTCTGCGTCCCCGCTGGAGAGAAAAACAAGGTATAAATGAAGTAAAACAAAAATGAATGAATGAACTCTTAAGGCCTGTGCTGACTTAGCCGTAGAAAAGAGCCAGAGTCCAGTAGCATTTTAGAGACTAACAAAATAGGCGGCAGGGTGTGACCTTTCGTGAGTCACTGCTCATGTCTTCAGATGCAGCTAGAATGGGAGTCCACCTGTCCTATTTTTTGGAAAAGTGGAGTGATTTCAGATGCCAAACGACATTAGCGGGCAAATGACAATAGCAGGTGAATGACAGTAGCAGGCGTGATCGGATTTAGGTGAGATATGCAGAGGGGTAATAGGGGTGGAGAAATCGGCATTGGTCATGAGACAGGAAACCTAGGTCTCGATTCAGTCCAGGTGAATGCATCGAATTGTTGCTTCACGATCAGTTGCAATTCAGCAGTCTCTCTTTTTTTATAAACAGTTTATTAAGTTTTCAGAAAAACAACATATAACACATAACACATAGCAGGTAGAACAACTACAATATTTGCAGGTTATAGATACCAGGAAGACTAAAAAACAGAACAAGTTACCAAAGATGTAAGGTATCAATTACATTCGGTATTTCCTCTTCTTGAGACAAATACTCTAGAATAGGGAAGCAAACCGGGATAAAATCAGATTTGGAAGCAAATGTACAGGCATTATTAATATTTTCTGTAATTTCCGCCACTGTATACATATTCCATAGTTTGGAATGCCAATTTTGTCTATTCGGGCCTTGAGTATTTTTCCATTTTGCTGCAATCGTATTTTTAGCCGCGGCAAGTAAAATAGCTATTGTTTTATTAGTACTGTTTGATCCAACTGCCATAACCCAGTGGTTCAAAATAATATGTTCCAATGTAAGTTGCAACTCAACTCCTGTTATTAGTTTAATCTGTGTTATCACATCTTTCCAGAATTCCTCCAAAACTGGACATTTTAGCCAGAGGTGGAGGTATGTTCCTTGTTGACCCCATAGCCCCCAACACTCCGGCTTCAGCAGTCTCTCTTTCTAATCCCCCTTTGAAATTCCTTTGTAAGAGAACGGCTACTTTTAAGTCAGCAGCAGAATGGTCCTGGAAGGTTAAAATGTTCCCCCAGTGACATTTGAATGTTGTGGTTCCTGATGCTGGACTTATTTATTTATTTTTATTTATTTTGGATTTATATCCCGCCCTTCCAAACGGCTCAGGGCGGCTAACATATGGCTAGTGCCAGGTTAAATAGGTAAAATACAATAAAACAGCGTTAAACATCCACAATAAGATCCCATAGACAATGTTTAAGGTGCTCTGATGTTATACTATATATAGATCCCCCAAGATGGGCTGTAATCCCAATTCGACGGACAGCTTTATTAAGTAGCGAGGACTCCAGCCATGATGTTCTACCCGCTTCCGCCAGGCGACGCATACCCCCCATAGTAGGGGTAAATGGTGGAACAGTACCATTGTGGTGGAATAGTGGCGGCGGCTCCTACTCAAAAGCCTGGCGGAAGAGCTCCGTCTTGCAGGCTCTGCGAAACTGCACAAGGGCCCGCAGGGCCCGGATCTCCCCTGGGAGCTCATTCCACCAGGTAGGAGCCGCCACCGAAAACACCCTGGCCCTAGTAGGGGCAAACTTAACGTCTCGGGGGCCTGGAACTTCCAGGAGGTGGAGACTCCCCGATCGTAGTGCTCTTGAGGGAACATATGGGGAGAGGCGGTCCCTTAGGTAAGCCGGACCCCGGCCATTCAGGGCTTTAAAGGTAAGAACCAGCACTTTGAGGCGAATCTGGTATGCTATCGGCAGCCAGTACAGCTCTTGCAGCACAGGCCAGATGTGGTCTCGCCTAGAGAGGCCCATCAACAGCCTGGCTGCAGCATTCTGCACTAGCTGCAGCCTCTGGATTTGCGACAAAGGCAGCCCCAAGTAGAGAGCGTTACAGTAGTCTAACCTCGAGGTGACCGTCGCATGGATCACAGTGGCCAGGTCCTCACGGTCAAGGTAGGGGACCAACTGCCGAGCCAGCCGCAGGTGGTAAAAGGTCGACTTGGCAGTGGCTGCCACCTGGGCCTCCATCGTTAACGAAGAGTCCAGGAGCACGCCCAAACTCCTAACCTCCCACGCAGGCACCAAAGGCACCCCGTCGAAGGCCGGGAGATGGAGCCCCAGCCTCAGCCCCGGACCGATCCAACTCGGGCCCAGGACCTCCGTCTTTGCTGGGTTTAATTTCAACCAACTCAGTCTGAGCCAACCAGCCACGACTTGTAACGCCCAATAGAGGTCATCGGGACCGGAGTCTGACTGGCCGCCCAACATCAGATAGAGCTGGGTGTCATCAGCGTATTGATGACACCTAAGCCCACACCTCCGGGCAATCTGGGCAAGGGGGCGCCTATAGATGTTGAACAACATAGGGGACAACACAGCTCCCTGGGGCACCCTACACTCAAGGGGGTGCCTTAGGGACCGCTGGCTCCCAGTCGCCACCCTCTGTCCCCGACCTTGGAGAAAAGAGGCGAACCATTGAAGAGCAAGCCCCCAAATCCCCACGTTGGCGAGGCGGCAGGCCAGCAACTGGTGGTCGACCGTATCAAACACAGCCGACAGATCTAACAACACCAGTGCCGCCACGCCACCTCGATCCAGATGCCTACGGAGATCGTTAGTCAGAGCGACCAGCACCGTCTCCGTCCCATGGCCTGGGCGAAAGCCGGACTGGAAGGGATCGAGGACGGAAGCCTCATCCAGGTAGCCCTGTAGCTGTGACGCCACCGCCCTCTCGATAAGTTTGCCTAAATAGGGAAAATTGGAAACCGGCCGATATTTGGCCAATTCGGCCGGGTCCAAAGATGGTTTTTTCAAGAGAGGCCGGACCATCGCTTCCTTGAGAGCTCCAGGGAACCATCCCTCAACGAGGGACCTATTGACAATCTCCTGCAGTGCACCTCGAAACCCCTCGTGGCCTGCTTTAATAAGCCAGGAGGGACACGGATCAAGGTCGCATGTGGTTGGGCGCACCGATATGAGCAACCTGTCAGCTTCCTCCAGGCTGAGTGGGTCAAAACATACTAAACCCGGCATCAAAGACTTGCAAGGGGCCTCAAGTTCCCTAACTTTTTCTCCAAAGACTTGCAAGGGGCCTCAAGTTCCCTAACTTTTTCAATTGTGGCGGGGAGGTTGCGGCGGAGAGCCAAGACTTTATCTGCGACATAGCTCGCAAATGCCTCACAGCCTAAGTCCAATTCCCTCGCATTTTGCCTGCCCTGAGGCAGAGCTCTCAAGGACCGAATTACACTAAATAATTGGGCCGGGCGTGAGCTAGCAGATGCAATCGAGGTCGCCTAGAAATCTCTCTTTGCGGCCTTGACTGCCATCTCATAGAATCTCATAAACGTCGTATAGGATGTTTTTGACACTTCATCGCGAGCACGGCACCACCGTCTCTCTAGCCGTCTCAGTTCTCGCATCAGCAGCTGCAACTCCTGGGTATACCAGGGTGCTCGCCTATCACGAGTGTGGAGAGGGCGCCTGGGAGTGACCTCGTCGATGGCTGAGGAGAGTCGGCCGTTCCGATCCTCCACCAGCTCATCTAATGAACCACCAGGGGGCCTCGGATCCCGCAGAGCCATCTGGAGCTGCTTCGGGTCCATTTGACTCCGCGAGCGAGCCAAAATCAGCTCGCCGCCTAAACAGGGTCGGGGTGGAACATTCAGACGGGCCCTCAGGGCATGGGGGTCCGACCATGGCACTGCTAGGGCAGTGATCCGGTCCACCGTCACTCCTGCCGCAAAGATCAAATCGAGCATGTGACCGGCTCGATGCGTGGGAGCCAAGATAGGGACTCTGGGGCAAGTGATGCTCTGTCATCTTGGTGCGTGGGGGGGGGGGTCAACAGTGGGAGGGGCTTCTAGTGTCCTGGCCCCACTGGTGGACCTCCTGATGGCACTGGTATTTCTGGCCACTGTGTGATACAGAGTGTTGCGCTGGATAGGCCATTGGCCTGATCCAACATTGGCATCTCTTATGTTCTTATGAGCTGAGAGAGTCCCAGTTCCGCCATGGACGACACTAGATCCACAGCCCAGCTGGAGGTCGCATCCTCAGCATGGACGTTGAAGTCACCCAAGATGATGAGCCTAGGGTGCTCCAGCGCCCAGCCTGATACGGCCTCCAACAGGGATGCCAGACTATTGGCCAGCGCGTTAGGTGGTCGGTACACCAACCAAATAGCCAAACTTATGTCCCTTAATTCTTTCTCGAAGGGACTGGCCAGTGTAGAGGGTCACACCAGCGGCTGCATGTGGAGGTGTGGTGACTCTTGATCTGGGAGAACCGGGTTTGATTCCCCACTCCTCCACATGCAGCCGCTGGTGTGACCTTGGGTCGGTCACACGTTCTCTCAGAGCTGTTCTCTCAAGAGCAGTTCTTGAAAGAGCTCTCTCAGCCCCACGTACCTCACAGGGTGCCTGTTATGGGAAGGGGAAGGGAAAGGAGATTATAAGCCGCTCTGAGACTCCTTCAGGTAGTAAAGGGTAGTATAAATCCAATTTACTCCTCCTCTTCCACCTCCTCTCCCCTTCCTCCTCCTCCTCCTCCTCCTCCTTTGCCATAAGGGCTAGGGACTTCACAAAAATGTGAAAGCTCATGTTTGAAGGAAACAGAAATATGGGCTACGGTGGAATTGTGGAGCAAAGTTTTGGGCTTCCTCACCCAACACCATTTTCTCTCTGTATCCTCTTGTATCCACCCCCCTGCCAGCACCAGCAGGGTGTTTGCTGCCTCCCTCCCCCTTTACTGCAGCAGTGGTAGGCATATAAATGTAGTCGTATACCTGATTAAATAATAATTGTGCTCCGTCAAGTCACAACCGACTCATGGCAACCCTGGGAACCGTGGGGTTTTCAAGGCAAGAGACATTCAGAGGTGGTTTGCCATTGCCTCCCTCTGTTGAGCGACCCTAGACTTCCTTGGTGGTCTCCCCTTCAAGTCAAGTCAGTCACAAGTTCTCTCAGAGGTGTTCTCTCAAAAGCAGTCCTTGAAAGAGCTCTCTCAGCCTCACCTACCTCACATGGGGTCTGTTGTGGGGAGGGGAAGGGAAAGGAGTTTGTAGGCCGCTCTGAGACTCCCTTGGGTAGTGAAGGGCGAGGTATAAATCCAATCTCTTCTTCTTCTTCTTCTTTTACCTCACTGGGTGTCTGTTGTGGGGAGGGGAAGGGAAAGAAGTTTGTAGGCCGCTCTGAGACTCCCTTGGGTAGTGAAGGGCGAGGTATAAATCCAATCTCTTCTTCTTCTTCTTCTTTTACCTCACTGGGTGTCTGTTGTGGGGAGGGGAAGGGAAAGAAGTTTGTAAGCCACTCTGAGACCCCTTTGGGTAGTGAAGGGTGGGGTATAAATCCAATCTCTTCTTCTTCGTCTTCTTTTACATCACAGGGTGTCTGTTGTGGGGAGGGGAAGGGGAAGGAGTTTGGAAGCCGCACTGAGACTCCTTTGGGTAGTGAAGGGCGGGGTATAAATCCAATCTCCTCCTCCTCCACCACCACCCCGGGCTCACCCTGCTTGGCTTCCAAGATCCAACGAAATTTGGGTATCAGACTACTAGCAAGATACCCTCTACTGATTTTTTAAAGACAGCAAAGAACACTTTGGGGGGGCAGTGGTGGGGTAACGGAGGGGAGGAAGTGAGACTGCAGAGAAACCCACACGGGAACCCTCCATTGCCACTGTAAATAACAAGCGCAGTGGGGAGCTGTCCCAATATGGGAGCAGCCATAGTTGTTTTGTGCAGTCCTGCCCTTCGTCCTGCTCCAAGCTTTAGAGATAAATAAATCCTCCCATCACAGAATCCTCTGAGTGCCAGTGCCAGGAAGTAACACCAAGGGGAAGGCCTTGGAATCAATGCCCTGACAATGGGCCATGCAGGGCAGCTGGTTGGCCCCTGTGTGAGACAGGAGGCTGGACTAGATGGGCACTCACTGGTCTGATCCAGCAGGGCTCTTCTTAGGTTCTTCTCAGGGGAAGGCCTCGGTCTCTCTGCCCTGTTGTTGGCCCTCCAGAGGAACTGGCTGGCCCCTGTGTGAGGCAGGATGCTGAACTAGATGGACCCTCACTGGTCTGATCCAGCAGGGCTCTTCTGGTGTCCTTATCAGGGGAAGGCCTCGGCCTCTCTGCCCTATTGTTGGCCCTCCAGAGGAACTGGCTGGCCCCTGTGTGAGATGGGATGCTGGACTAGATGGACCCTCCTTGGCCTGATCCAGCAGGGCTGTTCTGAGGTTCCTATCGGGGGAAGGCCTCGGCCTCTCTGCCCTATTGTTGGCCCTCCAGAGGAACTGGCTGGCCCCTGTGTGAGACGGGATGCTGGACTAGATGGACCCTCCCTGGCCTGATCCAGCAGGGCTGTTCTGAGGTTCCTATCGGGGGAAGGCCTCGGCCTCTCTGCCCTGTTGTTGGCCCTCCAGAGGAACTGGCTGGCCCCTGTGTGAGACAGGATGCTGGACTAGATGGACCCTCACTGGTCTGATCCAGCAGGGCTCTCCTGAGGTTCCTATCGGGGGAAGGCCTCGGCCTCTCTGCCCTGTTGTTGGCCCTCCAGAGGAACTGGCTGGCCCCTGTGTGAGACAGGAGGCTGGACTAGATGGGCCCTCACTGGTCTGATCCAGCAGGGCTCTCCTGATCTTCTTGTGTATATAGATAAATAAAATGCAAGACAGCAATCCAAGTTTTGTGACGTGTGTGGCTGGAAGCCCTGGTCCCCACAAGCCACTGCTTCCCCTTGCAGGCCGTCACAAATCCCATCCAGACTGCGCTGCTGCTGTCCCAAAGGTGCAGCCGGCCCACCTACTGCTGTTTGATGTGATAAGTAAAGGGAGAGACTGGAGAGGGTGGGACTCACCAGAGGGAATAGGGGACGAAGTTTGTTAGTCAGCCGTGTATGGCCTCTGCCTTGACCAGGCTGGCCAGTCTCATCAGATCTCGGAAGCTAAGCAGGGTCGGTCTTTGGCTCGTGTTTGGATGGGAGACCTCCAAGGGTGCTACGCAGAGGCAGGCAATGGCAAACCGCTTCTGCTTGTCTCTTGCCTTGAAAAGAAGAAACAGAAGGTTTTTATACCCCGTTTTCTCTACCGTAAAGAGTCTCAAAGCGGCTTACAGTCGCCTTCCCTTCCCACAACAGGAACCTTGTGAGCAGTGTTCCCTCTAAGCTGAGTTATTGTGAGCTGGCTCACAGTTGGGGGGGGGGGGGGGGGGAAATTTGCCCAATTCGGATCGGGCAGAATCAATTTCAGCTGGCAGAAAGACTCCTGCATGTCAATTTCGGCAGTACCAATGGATTAGGGAGTTTTTTGCCAGCCCAATGTCAATTTCGGCCCCATTATATCTTATGGGCCATTGAAGTCAATGGCGAAGACATAGGGTATATTCTGGGGGCTGGAGGGGAGGGGGTTTGCGGGAGAGGATCCAAACTCGCAGGGTAGCTGCTGGATCCTCTCCCCAAGATACTCACCAAGTTTCAAGAACATTGGACCAGGGGGTCCAATTCTACGGGCCCCCAAGCAGGTTGCCCCCATCCCCTCCATTGTTCTGTATGGTGGGGGAAAAGTTACTTTTTTCAGATGAACCGAATGCACATCCCTACTCACAATTTTTTAGCCTCCAGCTCACACATTTTTGGCTCAGCTCAGGAAGGATGGCTCTGGAGTAATTTGCGGAGTAGCCAAATGGCTCGCTCACAGCTTTAATGCCAGTAACTAACAAAGTAGAGTTTTTGCTCACAGGATTCCACAGCTTAGAGGAAGCGTTGCTTGTGAGGTAGGTGGGGCTGAGGGAGCTCTGAGAGAGAACTGTGACTGGCCCAAGGTCACCCAGCAGGCTTCGTGGGGAGAAGGAGTGGAGAATCAAACCCGGTCCTCCAGATCGCAGTCCACTCTTAACCATTACTCCACGCTGGCTCTCAGCCTTACAGGGTGACAATAAGTTGGCTGTGAGTTGATGGCCAAAAAAGAATTTATTTATTTTTTTAAATTGGCATCTTCCCCAAAGACAGCCAGGCAGAGCCAGAGGTGGGGAGAAGACCTCTAATGTGATGTACCCTCTGTGGGCTCATCTCTCCCAGTATTCCCTTTCCTCCTCTTTGGGCCGGTCTGTTCGCTCGTCACTACCTATTAAGGGACATACAATGGAGGAGATGTCTATCAGGGGCTACTAACCATGGTGACTGAGGGGAACCTCCACATTCAGAGGCACTAAGTAGGCCTCTGTGCCCTGTTGTTGTCCGTCTGGAGGAACTGGTTGGCCACTGTTTGAGACAAGATGGTGGACTAGAGGGACCACTGGTCTGATCCAGCTGGGCTCTTGATGTTCTTAAGCTGTCTTATATCTTGGCCGTGGTAAAGGCCTCAGGATCCTGTCTCCCTACGCAGCAGCAGTGAAGCTACTCGCCGATCCTCCTTCCACTCAAGGGTCACGCCGTATCCAGAAACACATAGAGTCATAGCATCATAGAGCTGGAAGGGACCTCCAGGGTCATCTGGTCCAACCCCCTGCACAACGCAGGGAATTCGCAAATACCTCTGCCCGCCCCCCCCCCGTGACCCCTGTTCCATTCCCAGAAGAGGGCAAAAAAACACTCCAGGATCTCCAGCCAAACTGGCCAGGAGAACAATTGCTTCCTGACCCCAAAGTGGTGATCAGCCACGAGAACTAAGCACTGAGGCAACCCTTTCTTCCCTCCCTATTCGTGATCTGCCTAAGTTCACAGAATTGCTTATTCTCACTCGCTGGATATTTTTCATTCTCTGTCTGTGAATCATAGGATGGAACAAAAAACCTGAATACTGAGCCCCCCACACACACACACACACCTGCTCTGAGCTCTTACTTACCCCCTTTGCTGGCTTCTGAGATTTTGCCGGACCCATGCCCTGAACCGGAAAGCCTATCTTTGCCGCAAGCTGGGGCCAGAATCTTTTTTTCTCAAGCGAAATCTCCGCTTCTGACCGATCACTTGAGATTTCGCTCCCAGGCAGTCTCAACCCTACACCAATAAAATTCCGTAACCTAGATAATTGTTGCAACTGGAGCAAACTTTACATAATTTATTCTGGCCTTTAGTTGGTGGGGGAGGGGCCAGGACAGCCCCCTCCTGGGCTTCTGAGTGTCTTCTTCAGCGGCCTTTCAGAAAGCCTTCTGTACCTGTTCGACTTCTTGCCGTCTCAGAACCGTGAATTCTAGACCTTATTTATTCATTGCAGGTGACGGTACTTGCTTTGGCTTACCTGAGCCTTCTGTCCTTTGGCATCTTTGGGTCACCTGCAGAGGGGAGGGGCTGTGGCTCTTTGGCAGAGCCTCTGCTTGGCATGCAGAAGGTCCCAGGTTCAATCCCTGGCAACTCCAGCTAAAAGGAGCAGGCAGAAAGTGATCTGAAAGACCTTTGCCCGAGACCCTGGAGAGTAGCTTGCAGTCTGAGTAGACAGTACTGACTGTGATGGACCAGTGGTCTGAGTCAGTACAAGGCAGCTTCGTATGTCAGTACAAATTTAAACAAAGGACTGGAGAACACTTTCTGCTCACTCAACACTCACAGTTCATAACGTGTTTAGCCTGTGGCAACAGCTAGCTTAGGGTATTTTGGTGGAGAAGGGAACCTGATGAAGTTCAGTCTTAAGCCGCTGTTCCACTGGGAAGAGCTGTATTTTAGCTCTTCACACACTCTGTTTTAGAATTTTTTTAAAAGTTTTTTTATTGATAATAACTGAATAATACATAACATGAATAATAAACAATACATATTGTACATATTGTACATTGTACATTTAACTTCGAAGGACCTCAATATAATATTGTAGTACTATATTATAGAAGTTTAACAAGAATAAAAGCAAACCCTCATCATTGGACCCATAACAGGGGGGAGGAAGAGACTATTAAACATAGAAAAGCAGCAACTAGGGGTGTGCATTCAGTAAAGCCGAACCGGGGAAAACCCCCCGAAAAAAACTTTTCTGGCATTTTTCGGGTATTTGGCATACTGAGTCAGATCCCCTGAACTGATTCGGCTGCCGAATACTGAATGGATTTTCCCCCCAGTTTTCTCTGGGAGACTGCTGCCTGACTTTTCCCCATAGGAAACAATGGAGGATTCGGGGCACCCTGTTTGGATGCCCCTAGAATTGGACCAATCTTTTCCAGACATGGGAGGATCTTTTGGGGAGAGGCTCCAGCAGCAACAGTACAAATTTGGTGCTTCTACCTCAAACTCCCCCCCCCCCCGAATACTTGTTAGAAGATTTTTGCCATTGATTACAATAGCCCCATAGGATATAATGGTACAGAAATTTTTCGGGAATCCAATTTTTGGGTACCGATAGAATACCAGTATTGGTATTCAGGTATATTTGGGAATCCCAAAAAAATCCCGCTTTATTATACCGGTGTCTTGGGGGGGGGGGGGGGGGGGGGACGATTTTGCCCCCTGCACAACGCTAGTAGCAACATTATCAATATAAATAGAACAATACAAAGCCTCATAACAAAAATATTAGGCAGCTATATTCAAACAATATAAACTAGTTATATGATCAATGAAAAGCAACTCGAGGCATAAGGTAACTGTTTTTTCCTCAAATTACTAATTCCTACGAAATTCTGAAACTTTAGTTCAATAAAAGGGAGCCATTTGTCAAGTAAATTAAATTGTCGAGTCGGATCTGCTGTTTTTAATAAATTACCAGTGATTTTGTTCAAAATAAAATGCACTGTAGGGGGAGGGGGGCTCTTTCTTTCCATTTTATGGCTATGCTATTTTTTGCTGCGGTGATCATGATCTTATTTTAGAAATTTTGTGATTCTGGATAAAAGTCCCATGGTATTGTCTTCACACTTAATGAACTTCACAGTCGCTCCCGCACGTTCCTGTAGCTGAAACACTGTTGTCACAAGGGTAGCCCTTCAAGAGTCACATCTGTTTGCTTCCCTCGGTTACGAAAACTGTCTATTTATTCCTACTTTCTGCTTCCTTCCTTTTAACCAGTTTCTGATCTCTAAGAGGACTTGTCCTCTTACCCCATGACTGCTAAATTTCCTTAGGAGCCTGTGGTTAGGGACTTTATCAAAAAGCTTTTTTGAAAACCCCAAGTATACAGTGTCCTTGGGAATCGATCCCGAACTGCAATGTGTGTGGACACCCTCAAAGAATTTTGAAAGGTTAGTGAGGTGAGATAGCCCTTCGCTAGAGGCCTTGCTGATGCTTCTGTGGCAAGGCTTGTCCTTCTGTGCGTTTAGCCATTCTAACCATTCTAACCATAATAATGCGTTTCTCCAGGTTGCCCTAGTCAGAAATAAAGCTAATGGGACTGTGATTAGGATCAGGCTGACCCAGTCTCATCAGATCTCAGAAGCTAAGCAGGGTTGGCCCTGGTTAGGACTTGGAGAGAACACTTCCAAGGAAGTCCAGGGTCGCTATGCAGAGGCAGGCATCGCAAACCACCTCTTAACGTCTCTTGCCTTGAAAACCCCATGAGGGGTTGCCGTAAGTTGGCGACATCTATGGCACTTTCCGCCACCCCCCAATGGCTCCTTTAAAAAAAACCAATTGGCTACCTTACAATCCCCTGGTCCCAAAGCTTTTAAAAAATGTGTTACATATTTGTCCTTTGCTTCGGTGCGTATTGCTGTTGACCAGAGATCTCTTTGTCACGGTCTCATTTTAACGTAATTATGCTTCACATCCCCCCCCCCCTTTCCATTTTATTACAAATCTGCAGGCCAGAGTTTTTCATTATGGCCATAACTCCATTATGGCTTTTGGGTTTGGTCTAATAGCAATTTCGTGCAACTCCAGGTAATGCTTCCCCCTCCCCGCTGATTCAAATGTAAATATTCCACCAGCATCTCTCTGACTGCATTCGTGCTTCTAAAGCACTTAACGTTAATTTTCTTCAGCTCCCATTTTGCCATTTTAAAATTTCTTCTCAAGTTTGACTTGCTGAAAACTCAACATTTTATTTACCAAAGTTTGTCTCTGTGGCTATCTACCCTTCTTGGGCTAGTTCTTTGAAGACTTGCTAAACTTTTATTGGAGTTTCTGTGACGGCTTTTGTTTTAGGAAGAGCCATCAGGTTTTGTAGAGGATGTGTAAAATTCCTGACAGCCAGGCAGTGACATCAGGTGAAGGCCTCGGCCTCTATGCCCCGTTGTTGGCCGTCCGGAGGAATTGTGGTTGGCCACTGTGTGAGACAGGGTGCTGGAGTAGATGGACTCTTGGTCTGATCCAGCAGAGCTGTTCTTGTGTTCTGACTAGCCGTGGTGACTGAGGGGAACCTCTACGTTCAGAGGCACTAAATCTCTGAATCCCAAAGCCAGGAGGCAGCAACAGGGGAAGGCCTCGGCCTCTATGCCCTGTTGTTGACCATCCAGAGGAACCGGTTGGCTGTTGTGTGAGACAGGATGCTGGACTAGATGGACTACTGGTCTGAGCCAGCAGGGCTCTTCTGTCGTTCTTATCAGGGGAAGGCCTCGGCCTCTCTGCCCTGTTGCTGGCCTTCCAGAGGAACTGGTTGGCCTCTGTGTGAGACAGGATGCTGGACTCGATGGACCATCAGTAGTCTGATCCAGCAGGTCTCTTCTGAGGTTCTTATCAGGAGAAGGCCTCGGCCTCTCTGCCCTGTTGCTGGCCTTCCAGAGGAACTGGTTAGCCACTGTGAGAGACAGGATGCTGGACTAGATGCACCACTAGGCTGATCCAGCTTGGCTCTTCTTATGTTCCCTTTACTTCTTCATTCTTATAAAATATCCCTTTTGATAGCAGTCACACACACGCTGGAATTTCTGGGCAATTTTCCTCTTCAGCGTATCGGGGCTTAATCATGTCATGGTCCCCCTTTCTAAGCAGCTTGTTTTCTGGCACATCCTTGGCACGTTTTTAGGTTCCAAAGTCACTTTGTATATTCCAGGTCAAACTGTTCTTCGGCGTAATTATTGATCGTATCAAGTCGTTCTCAAGGGCAGCGTTCATATCGATCCACTCAGCGTGCAGGCTATATGGGGTCGTTCGGTATTTGCTACCCTCTGCCTTCCTGATATTTTGTTTTCATCCCAGTATCAATCAAAATTTCAATCTGGGGCTGCTAATGTTATAATAATAGTATACTGTACTGACTTGGGGATCTGCAGTGGCTCAAGTGGTTAAGACGCTGAACTGCTGACCAGAAGGTTGGTAGTTCAGCAGTTCGAGATGCGAGTGCCGCTTGACAGAGTGAGCTCCCGTCTCTGGTCCCAGCTCCTGCCAACCCAGCAGTTTGAAAGCAAGAAATTGCAAGTCGATCAGTAGGTACCGCTTCGGTGGGAAGGTAACAGCATTCCGTGTGCCTCGGCGTCTAGTCATGCCGGCCACATGACCACGGAAACGTCTTTGGACAGCGCTGGCTCTTCGGCTTGGAAACGGAGATGAGCACCACACCCCTAGAGTTGGATTTGACTGGCTTTCAAGCAAGGGAAACCTTTACCCTTTACCTTACCTATACTGGCTTGCTTCTTCAGCCTTCCAACTCAAATGACGTCTGTAAATATCAGCATCTTCTTTGACTTTGTTTCAGAGGATATCTGTCCTGCAACTAGATTGGAATCCAATAGTACTTTAGAGGCCAACCAGATTTTCGGGGCATGAGCTTTCAAGGGTCGGGGCTCCCTTGTATCTGGTGAATGTTTGTTTAATTGTTGTTTAATGTCATAACGATGGCGTTACCATGTGAGTGCATTCCATAGTTGTTTAAATTTCCAGCTCACTGATCCTCAGATGTAATCAGCGTGCCTAGGCTGTCGGTAAAAAACCAGGAACCAGGCTCTACAAGCTGTTGCGGTTGTTAATAGTGGTGGCAGTAGTGGTGGCAGCTCCTACTCGAAAGCCTGGCGGAAGAGCTCCGTCTTGCAGGCCCTGCAGAACTGTAAAAGGTCCCGCAGGGCCCTGATCTCTTCCGGGAGCTCATTCCACCAGGTTGGGGCCGCCACCGAGAAAGCCCTAGCCCTGTTTACAGCTAGCCTGGCATCCTTGGGACCTGGGAGGGCCAATTGGTTTTGTGACCCTGACCGAAGCACTCTCTGGGGTATATACTTTGGAAATGGTGCGGCCATCCAACATAAGAATGTAATGGATGGTCTAGAATTGGTTTTATAATTTTCAGGTGGGTAGCTGTGGTAATCTGCAGTAGAAAAGCTAGGTTCGAGTGCAGGAGCGTCTTAGAGACCAACTACCCTTGGACATCTTGTTGGTCTCCAGAGTCAAAGCTTTCTTTGTCAGGTAGGGACCTCCATTCCTACTTGTATCCGATTGACTCTCGAAAGCTTCTACCCTTGGACATCTTGTTGGTCTCCAGAGTCAAAGCTTTCTTTGTCAGGTAGGGACCTCCATTCCTACTTGTATCCGATTGACTCTCGAAAGCTTCTACCCTTGGACATCTTGTTGGTCTCCAGAGTCAAAGCTTTCTTTGTCAGGTAGGGACCTCCATTTCTACTTGTATCCGACAAAGGGAGGTTTGACTCTCGAAAGCTTCTACCCTGGATGAATCTCTTCAAAACTCTTCCATACTTGTCTCTCCTCATAGACACACACACAGAATCCTCTCAGACACCCCTCCTCCCACACTCTCAGTCAGCAGCCAATCAAAATACACTCATCTCCCTCTATCACTCTTCTTACATTACTGCAGTCAAACTAAACATTTAAAGGAACACACACCCCAAAACATGAAATCATTACAGACCTCCATTCCTGCGTGCATCTAACGAAGGGTTCCTTGACTTTCGAAAGCTTCTACCCTGGAGATCTTGTTGGTCTTAAAGATACCACCGGACTCGAATCCTATTTTACAATGGGTTCCTTTACCTTGATCCCCCATTGTACGTTGGCTTTCCAAAATGGTGCATTGCGTTTCCCTATTTCTTGACACTAATGTCCTTCCTTCTCTGATTGTGTGTAGTCCAGACAACGATTGGCCGTCTTCCGGCAGCATCGGCCCCTACTTTGAGGGATAACGGGGAGGGGTGCGTGTTTAAGGGGTTAGCTGCATCAAATGTACTAATGCCGTGTTTGGTTTATTCAATTCCCCGTAGAAATTACTCTGCGAGAAGCTAGAAGAACAGCTTCAGGACCTGGACGTTGTCTTGAAAAAGAAAGAACGAGCAGAGCGAAGGTATGTGTCCCTTTTTTCCTCGGCCGGCCCCTCAGTCGTCGGTTGTGGCCCCGCAAAACGAGAGAGGCCGGGCTGTTGGAGCAGTACTTTGATTTCTATTAGTCTATTCCCGTGTCTTTACTAGATATTTTTGGGAGTCTCGGGACTGAGAGGGGGCAGTTGGAACAGACATTTCTGTTACTGACAAGAACACGTTTGTCGAATTTTGAGTTCCACAAAGGGCCTCCAGGGAGAAAGCCACAAATGACCGTCTGTTCTCCTTGGAGGGTCTCGGCACGAGTTTTGAGCCCTGTCTGTAAACAGAGGGTTGACGTCGAAGGAGGTTAACTTTGCATCCTCATATTGGTCAGGGTGGGGTTAGTTTTGAAAATGTACCTGTTGGTCGAAGTCAGATGGATGATATTGGGGTCGATCCAACTATCCTCCAAGCCATCTTCCTCCCCCTGAAGTGCTTCTTCCTACAGTGGAGGAGCCACTTAATTTTTTTTGGGGGGTGAGTGTGTGTGTGCTTGCGCATGCGTGGAAGTCATGGTTGACTTCTGGCGACCTCTAGTGGGGCTTGGACATTCAGGGAGGTGGCTTGCTATTGCCTGCCCCTGCAATCCCGGCCCTGGTATTCCCTGGAGGTCTCCCTTCCAAGTACTTGCCGGGGGGCCGGCCCTGCTTAGCTTCTGAAATCTGATGAGATCGGGCTTGCCTGGGCTATCCAGGTCAGGGCGAAGAGCCACTTAATTTTTGGGAAGTCTCCTTAGATGGAAGCAAGGCCAGTTTGGTGTCGTGGTTAAGCGCGCGGACTCTAATCTGGGAGAACCGGGTCGGATTCCCCACTCCTCCACTTGCAGCTGCTGGATGACCTTGGGCAAGCCATAGTTCTCTCAGAGCTGTCCTCGAAAGGGCAGTTCTTGAAAGAGCTCTCTCAGCCCCGCCTACCTCACAGGGTGTCTCTTGTGGGGAGGGGAAGGGAAAGGAGTGTGTAAACCACTCTGAGAGAAGAGGAGGAGAAGAAGAAGGAAGAAGAAAGAAGAAGAGGAGGAGGAGGAGGAGGAGGAGGAGGTCCTTCTCCTCCCCTCCCCACAACCGACACCCTGTGAGGTGGGTGGGGCTGAGAGAACTCTGACACAAACTGCTCTTTTTCAAGGACAGCTGTGCCAGAGTTATGGTTTGCCCAACGTCACACCAGCAGCTGCATGTGGAGGAGTGGGGAATCAAACCTGGTTCTCCCAGATTAGAGTCCGCACACTTAACCACTACACCAAACTGGCTCTCCAAGTGAAGGGCGGGGTATAAATCCAATGTCCTCCTCCTCCTGAGAAGGCCCTCTCCTGGGTTGCCACCAGTGTTCCCTCTAAGCTGAGTTAGGGTGAGCTAGCTCACAGTTTTTTAGCCTCCGGCTCACACATTTTTGCCTTAGCTCAGGAAGGGATGGCTCCAGAGCAAACTAATGTATGCAGTTGCCAAATCGCCCGCTCACAACTTCAATGCCAGCAGCTCGCAAAGTAGAATTTTTGCTCACGAGACTCCACAGCTTAGAGGGAGCCTTGGTTGCCACCTGCCTCATCTCTGAAGGTGAAGGCGCCCAAAGCAGGGCTTTTGAAGATGGGCTCCTGTGGAAGCAGGTGGACCTTCAGCTGTGCTGATCCCAAACCGTGTAGGGCTCCAGAGGTCAGCACCTTGAATTGTGTTCAGAAACAAATTGGAAGCCAGTGTAGATGGGCCAAGACTGGAGAGATCCGGATATGGCGAGGGCCCCTGGGAGCCCCTGTTAATCTGCAGGACTCCGAACGTGGAATGCAAACTGCAAACAAGAAGGAACAATGTCATTATCCAGGAAAGATCATTGTGTTCAGTCTGCACCCTACATTTTTTGGTCGCTCAGAACTGATGGGCAAAACGTGTTCAGATTTCTGTGCGCTGTGTGCGGGTGCATGTGTGCTCGCATGCCTGGAAGTCATGGTGACGGCTTCAAGAGGGGATTGGATAAGCATATGGAGCAGAGGTCCATCAGTGGCTATTAGCCACAAGGTATAGGTAGGGGCTCTGGGGCAAGTGATGCTCTGTCTTCTTGGTGCTTGGGGGGGGGGTCAACAATGGGAGGGCTTCTAATGTCCTGGCCTCAATGCTGGACCTCCTGATGGCACCTGGTATTTCTGGCCACTGTGTGACACAGAGTGTTGGACTGGATGGGCCACTGGCCTGATCCAACACTGGCTTCTCTTATGTTTTTAAGGTATAGATAGGAACTCTCACTCTGGGGCAAGTGATGCTCTGTCTTCTTGGTCCTTGCGGGGGGCAACAGTGGGAGGGCTTCTAGCGTCCTGGCCTCAATGCTGGACCTCCTGAGGGCACCTGGTATCTTTCGGCACTGTGTGGCACAGAGTGTTGGACTGGATGGGCCATTGGCCTGATCAAACACTGGCTTCTCTTATGTTCTTATGTTCTTAAGGTATAGATAGGAACTCTGGGGCAAGTGATGCTCTGTATTCTTGGTGCTTGGGGGGGTCAACAGTGGGATGGCTTCTAATGTCCTGGCCTCAATGCTGGACCTCCTGATGGCACTGGTATTTCTGGCCACTGTGTGACACAGAGTGTTGGACTGGATGGGCCTTTGGCCTGATCCAACATCGGCGTCTCTTATGTTCTTATGACTTCTGGCGACCCCTAGAGGAGCTAGGACTCTTTTTTAAAAAATTATTATGTTCTCAGGAAAAAGGTGGGGTACAGAAGGGAAAAGGGGGTGAGGGGGAAATCTAAATTCGTCAGGTTTGTCAAATATTATGAGTTGTTACATACAGCAGGTAAGATCAGATGTATTATCCAATGTATTACCATATTTCAAATATAGGCGCGGACATTAAAACATCAATATTACAGAATTTTGGGATAGGTTCTCTCTTTAAAGAATAAACAAAAACTTTCCTAAGGTTAGCGATAATCTATTAACGATAAAAGAAGTTGCATCGCTTAACAACTAAACAGACTTCTGTGGTAAAATTGAATCACGGTAAAAACCTTAAGAGGGGCTTAATTGCCTGCCACCATCCCAGCCCTGGTATTCGTTGGAGGTCTCCCTTCCAAGTACTTTCGGGGCCAGCCCTGCTTACCTTCCGAGATCTGACGCAGTCCAGCTTTCCTGGGCCATCCAGGTCAGGGCCGTGTTCAGATTTTTAACGCAATACTAGAATTTGCGTATTAACGCCAACCAATGTTCCCTCTAAGCTATGGAGTCTTGTGAGCAAAAATTCTACTTTGTGAGCTACTGCCATTAAAATTGTGAGCGAGCAATTGGCTGCTGCATAAATTAGTTGGCTCTGGAGCCATCCTTCCTGAGCCAAGACAAAAATGTGTGAGCTGGAGGCTAAAAAACTGTGAGCTAGCTCACACTAACTCAGCTTAGAGGGAACACTGACGCCAACCCCATTTGTTTTTTTTGTCCTCCGTATCTCTTACGTGGCTAAAATTCACGGCAGTGTGGTTTATCCTGCAGAATCATACAAGGCTGCTTTTTTTTAAAAAAAAAGAAATTTCTCAGCTTGGCGCTGTGTTGAGTTAGCAAGAGGGTAGTACTTCGACTAGAACCTGAGTTCCGATCCCCGCTCTGACACGAGGCTCGCTGGGTGTTCTCAGGCTAATCACGGTCTCTTGGCCTAATCTGTCCCTCAGGGGTGCTCGTGAGGATAAAATGGAGGAGGGAGGAACCCACGTACATTGCCCTGAGCCCCTTGGGGAAAAGGCAGGATAAAAGGACATGAGTCAGAGAGCCTGAACAGGTTGCCCTGACGTCACTGCCATTTGAGGACAGCGTCACGGCCGGTAGCAACGACTATTTTCCTGGGGGCAGAAAGGTTATAGCAGAGTAGAGGGGAAGGTGTCGTTTGATCCCAGCAGACTCAAAAAGTGCTTTTTGTAAGAAAAAGCAAAAATGTTTTCTGAGAAAACTCTGAAGCTGAAGTTCAGAAGGGCAGTAACGGGCCAACTGCTGTCGGGGAGGTGTCTTTTCCGGCATTCTGTCGGCCCTTTGTGGGTCTCCTTGGATGCATCTGTCAGGAGCCTCCCCTCCCCTTAAGTTAGGAGGAGGAAGAAGAAGAAATTGGATTTATACCCTGCCCTTCACTACCTGAAGGTGTCTCAGAGCGGCTTACAATCTCCCTTCCCTTCCCCCCCCCCCACAACAGTCACCCTGCGAGGTAGGTGGGGCTGAGAGAGCTCTGACAGAAACTGTTCTTTTTAAAGAACAGCGCTGCAAGAACTATGGCTTGCCCAAGGTCATCCAGCCAGGTGCAAGTGGAGGAGTGGGGAATCAAACTCGGTTCTCCCAGTTTAGAGTCCGCGCACTTAACCATGACACCAAACTGGCTCTTATGAATGAACCAGAGTTCACTTTCATTGAAAAATGTTGACAGCTTAACACCTCCCGCTTCTCAAGAATTACTTCCAAACCCTGCATCCTCAGCAGCTGCAGTTCAGGCTCTTCACTTAAAGGATGCTTTCATGCATGCTAAATAATGCAGCTTCCATCTGCTTCAGCAACCGTTTGTAAGTGGGTTTTGTCATTTCATACAGTAAGATCCAGTTGCAAAGTGCATTGAAAGTGTGTTGCTTGGTGTGTCTGAAAGCTCCCTCAGTGATGGCCACAGGCATAAACAGCTTCAAAAGGGGGTTAGACAGATTTGTGGAGAAGAGGTCTGTCAGCACCTACTAGCCGTGGTGACTGAGGGGGAACTGTCAGACTCTTGAACAAAGTTACTCTCAACCACACTCTCTTGGCAGTGATTTGTTTATTGAGAAGCAAAGATGATTCATGCCTTGGTGCCAAGGTAGGAGTTATACATGGTTTGAACAGGGCTCCCCCCCCCCCCAGGGGCCCCTCCAGAAAAGCACTCCAGAGAGTTATCGTCACAGCCCAGAAGATTATTGGCTGCCCTCTCCCGTTCCTGGAGGAATTGTATAGTTCTCGATGCTTGAAAAAAGCAGAGAACATTCTGCAGGATTTGTCACACCCTGAACACTCCCTGTTTGAATTGCTGCCTTCAGGTAGAAGATATAGGACAATTAAAACAAGGACAAACAGATTAAAAAACAGTTTTTATTCGAGAGCTATTATTGCTTTAAATGCTGTATGAAATTGGAATTTGGGTGACATTGGTGGTTTAAGTTGCAATGTGAACTTTAAGGGAGTTAAGGGATGGTTGTGAATGGTTGTGTGAGTGTATATGAGTATGGCTGTAGATCACTGAAATGATTGCACCTTTAATTTCGTTGTACTATGTACAATGACAATAAGGTATATCATCATCATCATCATCATCATCATCAATCACTCCCCTCATTCGGCCAGGCTCATTGACACAGAGAGTACTCCATCTTTCTGTGTTTTACCTCTGAGGATGCCAGTCACAGCTACTGGCGAAACATCAGGACCTACAGTGCCAAGACCACGGCCACACAACCCGGAAAATCTACAGCAGCTAATGAACTCAGGCCGCGAAAGCCTCCGACAACATATTCTAGCATGTTCTAAACCCTACCTGCGAAACTACCTGTCAGACTCCTGCACCAATCAGCTCCCAAACAGCTTTCATTCAAAGAAGTAAAGTTTATTGAGACATTGAGAGTATGCAGTTATCGTTAACACTTTCAGTGTTAGAACTGGCCTAGAACGCGCGAAGCAAGCAGATATACATTACTCAGGAGGTGTCCCCTGATGGCTCAGGTCCAATCAGAGGCCAGGTAGAAACCCGCCCAAGTAATGGGCAGTTATTCTCAGGAGAAAAGAACACCAGACACTCAAGGTCGAAGACTGGGAATACAGCGGAAATGAAAGTTAAAATTCTAGAGTCCCCCCCCACACACACACCCATGGCAGCTAGAACAGCCAGAGGCCTAGCTGACAGTACCATTACATTATCTATGACAGGCTGGCTAGTTGTGCATTCTTTCCAGGACGGGAGGTGCCTTAAGAAAACAGTTGCCCAGCCGCATAAGCAAAGCAGTTCGTTCTCTCTCTCTCTCTCTCTCTCTCTCTCTCTCTCTCCCCCCCCTCCCCCATGATACGTATTCCCATGGCAAACGAGGCATCGCGTTTGACAGGAACCTCTACATAAGAACATAAGAGACGCCAATGTTGGATCAGGCCAAAGGCCCATCCAGTCCAACACCCTGTGTCACACAGTGGCCAGAAATACCAGTGCCATCAGGAGGTCCAGCAGTGGGGCCAGGACATTAGAAGCCCTCCCACTGTTGACCCCCCCCAAGCACCAAGAAGACAGAGCATCACTTGCCCCAGAGCCCCTATCTATACCTTGTGGCTAATATCCACTGATGGATCCACTTAAAGGCACTAAGCCTCTGGATCCCAGAGCCAGGAGGCAACATCAGGGCAGGCCTCGGCCTCTATGCCCTTTTGTCGACCCTCCAGAGGAACTGGTTGGATCACTGATCCAATCTAGCAGGGCTGTTCCCATGTTCTAACTTGGCACCCTGTGATTTTTGCACTGCAGTTGCTTGACCGGGCTGTATGTCCTGGTTTTAAAGGTAAAGGTAAAGGTAAATAATGTCTTGGGTTGTGCGAATGGAAAATGTTGAGCATACAGATGATCCCTGGAGCATGCAGCAATGTCATGATGTTTAACTGAGGCTTCGTTTTTGCCCCTTTTTGGTTCTGTTGCTATGGTTTTTTAACTGCTGCGGGGGGATTCATATTATTACTACTAATGGGGTGTAGGATTTTTGCTGCTGTTTTTATCCCTTCTGGTTCTGCTGCTAGGGTTTTTTAACGGCTTTGGAGGATTCATTATATAATTACAAGTCCAAGTACATTTATTGCATTGATTCATAGTCATAGCAAACAACGAGCATATATTATTATTACTAATAGGGTTGTGGACTTTTGCTGCTGTTTTTATAACTTTCCGTTCTCCTGCTAGGGTTTTAATTGCTGTGGGGGATTTGTGATATTATTTCTGCTAACTGGGGTTAGGAATTTTGCTGCTGTTTTGACCTCTTTCAGTTCTCTTACTAGGGTTTTTGAACCGCTTTGGAGGATTCAGTATATTATCCCCACTAATTAGGCCTAGGATTTTTACTGCTGATTTCAATGCTGCTGTTTTTGGGGGGTTAACTCTTTATCTGTTGGGAAAGGGCTGAGAATATCCAGAGACTCATGACAATCCAGGTGCCATTTTGATTGCCTTTGCAACCATACTGGTTTGCAGTGTGTTCCAGATATATATCTGAAACCTCTGTTTGGGGTGTTTTTTGGCTCAGTTTGGAAGTTAAGAGACAAAGTTGGATTTTTCTGCATATTGGGTGATTGTTTTCCAGACATCATCTTCTGGGCATAGAGCAGGGGTCACTGGAGGCGTGGGGGGTATTTGTGAATTTCCATGCATTGTGCAGGGGGGTTAGACTAGATGACCCTAGAGGTCCCTTCCGACTGATTCTGTGATTCTAGGCAGAACCCTGTGTCTGGCTGTGTTGTAAAGCTTTTGCGTGTCTCGGGGGGGGGGGGGAGTAGGGAAACCAGACTTAAAAAGTAGACACAGTGATCTGTATAGATTCAGACATGGAAATAAGCCCAGTATTAGGAGGAGGAGGAGGAGGAGATTGGATTTATACCCCGCCCTTCACAACCCAAAGGTGTCTCAGAGCGGCTTAGAAACTCCTTTCCCTTCCCCTCCCCACAACAGACACCCTGTGAGGTAGGTGGGGCTGAGAGAGCTCTTGACAGAAACGGCTCTTTTTTCAAGAACAGCTCTTATCAGAACTACGGCTTGCCCAAGGTCATCCAGCCAGGTGCAAGTGGAGGACTGGGGAATCAAACCCGGTTCTCCCAGATTAGAGTCCGTGCACTGAACCACTACACCAAACTGGCCCTACATCTCCAGGGATCTCCAGGGTCATCTAGTCCAACCCCCTGCACAATGCATGGAAATTAGCTGTCTATATTTGCAATTGCTTTCCTAATAGGAAATATTACATTAGAAACATAGACCCCAAGGTCATCTAGTCCAACCCCCTGCAGGATATTCACAATGTGCTGTTTGGATGAATACAAAAGGGACCCCCCACCCCCCGAATCTTTTAATCATAATGAGGTGACTAGAAATGGCTTGTGGGCAGAGTTCCCTCTAAGCTGAGTTAGTGTGAGCTAGCTCAGAGTTTTTTAGCCTCCAGCTCACAGATTTTTGTCTTAGCTCAGGAAGGATGGCTCCAGAGCAAAGTAATTTATGCAGCAGCCAAATTGCTCGCTCACAACTTTAACGTCAGTAGCTCACAAAGTAGAATTTTTGCTCACAAGACTCCACAGCTTAGAGGGAGCATTGCTCGTGGGCTCTCCCATCTTGAGCTTGCATGTTCTTCCCCCCTTCTGTTCCCCCCTCCCCCTTTTACCAAGCTCTTTCTCCATTCTCATTTTTCTTATGAATGAACCAGAGTTAGCATTCCATCTACAATGGTATTCTAACTAACCGCGGTTAGCACCAAACCATGGTTTACAAATGCACTTGTAACCACGAATGCAAGCTGTGGTTTGGGGATAGCCATAGCTATCTGTGACTCCATAACGGAAGCCACAGCCTACAGATTACAAGATCCAAGCAAGGTTTTTAATGATAGAATGTTTTGGAGGACATTAATTCATAGGGTCGCCTTAAGTCGGAAGCGGCTTGACAACACCTAACTCACACAACATAGAAAACCCTACTCCGCTGTGAAGCTTGTTGCTCTGCTGTGAAGCTTGCTGGGTGATCTTGTGCCCATCGCACTCTCTGGTTACCTCAGAAGATTGTTGTGAGGATAGCATAGGAAGGGGAAGACCATATTTGCTGATCTTAGCTCCTTGGAGTACGGCTGGAATAAAAATTGTATGTAAAGGTAAAGGTTTCCCTTGCTTGAAAGCCAGTCGAATCTGACTCTAGGGGAGGGTGGTCATCTCCGTTTCCAAGCCGAAGAGCCAGCGCTGTCCGAAGACATTTCCGTGGTCATGTGGCCGAGGCGCGCGGAACGCTGTTACCTTCCCACCGAAGCGGTACCTATTTATCTATTTGCAATTTCTTGCTTACGAACTGCTAGGTTGGCAGGGGCTGGGACCAGAGACAAGAGCTCACTCTGTCACACGGCACTCAGGTCTCGAACTGCCGAACTACAGACCTTCCAGTCTGCAGCTCAGCGTCTAAACCTCTGGGCCACTGCGGCCCCTTTTAAAATTGTATGTAAGCCTATATAAATCTAAACAGGTGCTTATAATAGATAGCAAAGAAGTGGGGTGATCAGGGAAGGTGCAGCCGCCTGAAAACCACAGGTATTGCGAAGAACTTCCTTGTTAACCATCTCTTTGCCTTTTTTCTCTCTCCCTCTGCATCGTCCCCAAAGGAAAGAACGCCTTGTATATGTGGGGATTAGTATTGAAAACATCATTCCACCACAAGTAAGTTAAATTAGATCTAGTGATCTTACTTTCCCCCCTTTTGTTTGTGTCTCCTCCTCTCCCTGCATTCTGGTTTATGAAATCTCCCATGTGCATGCGCATCTCAGCCACCATGAGGGTTGGAAACTTAATTGGGTTGGATCCTGCGGACGGTATGTTTTTATTCTGGCAGCTGTTATTTCAGGAGTCCCCAACATGGTGCAAGTGGGTGCCATTGCGCCTACCAACACCTTTCCTGGCAGCTGCCAAAGTATTTTTAGAAAGTGGGTGTGGCCAGGTGGGGCTGTTGTCCAGCAAAGCTTCTTATTGGCTACTGGAGATTTTCTTGGATATGCATACCTTTTAAAATGTTGGTTCTACCGCAGCTGCTACCACAGGACAAGGATCTCAACTGTGTGACTGAAGTTAAGCTGTAGCAGCTGTTTTGTACCTGGCTCCATCTCCTGCAGCAGCTATTTTACGTCAGCCATTCTGTGTCTGCGCTCACCATTAGGGGTCTGCACACATAAAAAAATAAATATTTTTCGGGTTCGGGTATACAGGTATATTCCAATATTCCCGAATCCCAGTATCGATACTGTGTTGGGATTTGGGAAATAATCAGTATTGCTGAATTTATTTGGCATGGTCTCTTTAAATGTATTCACTGAGTCACACCGCCACAGCGGTGCAAGCAAGCCCCCCCCCCTTTGCCTTCTCCTCCTTGAAATAACACCTTCTGGGGTGCTGGTGCTCATGTTCTTTCACTCCTCCCACCTCTTGGGTGTCATCTACAGCGTTCAAAGGTCGGCCAGGTGGCATGACCCCCGGAACCACAGAAAAATCCCCTGTACCTCATTCACCTCCTTCTCCCTGAAGCCCCACCTGTCCTAGCAAGCCCTTGGCCTTACCAAGATCTCCTCCACCTTCTGGGCACTCTTTAAATGCACTCCCTGAGTCGCACCGCAACTTGGTGAGTGCATCCCAAATAAAGGCCGATTAATTTCAGCTTCTATTCGGGATACAGCTATCAGTATCCAAATCAGATTAGAGAATCTGATTCAGCTGAATAAATACTCAAAAAATACCAATAAGGTTTTTTTGGGTATGTATTCAGCTCAATATAAACTGAACGCACACCCCTACCCACCATGCTCTGTCAGAATTTAAAAGGTGCCCCCAGACTCATAAAGGTTTGCCCTGTGTTATTTTATGCTGATCAGTGATTTAGGTTTTATGTTCTGTGTATTAATGCTGGATTTTAAATAACCTTTAGTTTTTCGGGGTGGTGTGCTTTTTTCGTAAGCCTCCTCAAGCAGGTTCCCCGGAGAAGCAGCATATACATTCTCCTGATAACGATAATGGCTTCACCAAATGAAAACACAAACGTTGAGCAAATTGGATATGTGGGATACTACTTTAATGCCCTTACAACCCTGTGCCTTAACAGTGGCATTTAGTGTTAGTTCAGTTTACAATCTGGAGAACATGGCTTTGTCACAGCTAGACGTCTGGGCGGGTTGAATCATGCAGCCCTTTCCGCAACCAGCTGTCTCCGATTAAAGTCCGGAGGATGGAGGTTGCGCTCAAGACGTCCAGAGAGAAGCTTTTCTATCAGTCGCAGATGTTGCCGCGCCTAACCCTTTGTCTGACTTTGAAACAGGAGCCGGAAATCCCTGAAGGCCTAGACGAAAAGAAGAAAGATTCCAAAAAATCAAAAGTAAAGTTGCTCGAGAGGAGGTCGACTCGGCAAAGGAAGTGCATAAGCTATAGGTAAGCGATTGGGGGCGGGGGGGGCGGGGGGGATCCTCTCCCCACATTTAGAAAAAATGGTTATAGTCCATCTTCCTGGATCACAAAAAATGAAAAGCAGAGAGCGGTCAGACAGTGACTACTGTTTTTCGGTAATGGGAAGTGACCGGTTTGTCGTGGGGGGTGGGGCGGGGGGGGGGGGGGGGGGGGGGGGGGGGGGCCCAGACCCATCCTTGCCTGCCTTAGTGGAGGCCTAGGAGATGGGGAAAAATGGAAGGTGGAAGAAAAGGGAGGTTTGTTTGCAATGAAGAAGAGGATGAGGAGATTGGATTTATACCCCACCCTTCACTACCCAAAGGTGTCTCAGAGCGGCTTACAAACTCCGTTCCCTTCCCCTCCCCACAACAGACCCTGTGAGGTAGGTGGGGCTGATAGAGCTCTTGACAGAAACGGCTCTTTTTCAAGAACAGCTCTTAGCAGAACTACGGCTTGCCCAAGGTCATCCAGCAGGTGCAAGTGGAGGAGTGGGGAATCAAACCCGGTTCTCCCAGATTAGAGTCCGCACACCTAACCACTACACCAAACTGGCTCTCACTCCCCCACCCCCAGGAATGTAATGGCAGACGAGGGCGACTGTGCTTGAAGGAGTGGCAGCGTTTATCCTTGTAAATGTCGCTTGGAGGGTGGCAGTTTTGGTCTGAAAAACAGCCGGCAAGGAAAAGGTTAGGGATCCGCGTTGCACTGCTGCTTCATTGAAATCCCAGCCTCCTGACATGGCTTTTCGTTAAAAATAAAATCACAGACCTTTGATACACACGTGTGTGTAATGTGCCTTACCCCTTAATCTCCAGGGTTTCCTTTAAAGTTACATTTTAAAGTCTGCGTCGGTGGTGCAGGTCCCCACGCCTTCTGGCACAGCTATCTGAAAATCAGTGCAGCAGCAAACCCTGGGCTATTTCCGCAATGCTCGGCATAACCGTCATTAACTCCAGCTACCTTATTGAGCCGATAGCCCATCCTTGCGCAACAAGCCGAGCCGCAGTTAGCATATCGATAGCCCGTCCTTCACAAGAAGCCGGGCCGCAGCTGGCAAGAAGCGGTGGGCTGGGTTTCACAGGCGAGTTGTCATGTCCCTGACAGATGAGGCAAACCTGATGACCCAGCAGATTCGCCTCCTCGCTCTAGGATATCCGACTGTCCTCCCGGGAGGGGGATTAAACCATTCTGCAAGCGTAGCACTTTGAACAGGTCACGGCTTGTTGGGGGAAAAGGACGCTCGAAATTTATTGTGCTCAGCAGCAGGGCTGTGAAATGTCCCCGTCTCTCCCCCCCCCCTTGTTGCATCTGCCTTTGTTTGGCTTTCGGGGGTCATCTGTTTCAGCTGCTTCGAAGCCAAACTTGAACTAATTAAAAAAAAATACAAGATGTTATTTAGCCCTCTGTGAGTCAGATGAATTTTAGCAATGCATTCATATGGCTCCTTCCTGACATTTTGCAGGGTTGTATGGAATGCAGGCTGCCACTGGAAGCACCCAGAGAGCAGCAGGGTGTTCTTTTGCAACGGATAAGGGGGAGACAATAACAGAGGGGAGTAATCACTGCTAGGATTTTCATACCTAAAAATCCGTTAAGGTCAGCCTGCCCTGTTCGTGCGCGTGCTATAAAAGGCTCACGGATAATTGGGAGTCCGGTTGAAATTTCGAGAGAAGATAGTGCAGGATAACACATCGGCAACATTGTCCGAAGGGAAGGAGGCCTGAAATAATTAATTGGGAACTATATGGTAGATGGAGCTGCGGTGGCTCAAGTGGTTAAGACGCTGAACTGCGGGCTGTGGAAGGTCGGTAGTTCAGCAGTTCGAGACCCGGGTGCCGCATGACAGAGTGAGCTCCCGTCTCTAGTTCCAGCTCCTGCCATCCTAGCAGTTCGAAAGCAAGAAATGGCAAGTAGATAAATAGGTACCACTTCGGTGGGAAGGTAACAGCGTTCCGTGCGCCTCGGTGTTTAGTCATGCCGGCCACATGACCACGGAAACGTCTTTGGACAGCGCTGGCTCTTCGGCTTGGAAACGGAGATGAGCACCGCGACCCTAGAGTCGGATTCGACTGGCTTTCGAGCAAGGGAACCTTTACCTTTACCTATATGGTAGATGGTGGTCCAAGGAGCTTGAGATACAAATAGGTTTCCTCTCGTTTTCTTTCCTTCTCCCCCTCTGCCTGTACCACTGCTGTCAGTGGATTGGATCCAGGCTAAATTGGCAATTTCCACTGATCCCCCCCCCTTCTGCAGATACCCCTCAGGGCAATCCTCGGGGTCTCCTGTTCCCCCCGGAGTAGCATTTTGTAGAGATCATTGGGCAGCAGTGGGGGTGGGGAGCAGAAGGGTTCCATTCCGTCGTTGGAAAATTTAGCCCCGATCCAGCCCAATTACTACAGTGTGGAATTCTGGTGCAGGATATTTCCATTAAATTAAGAGAACCAGCAAACAGATGAGTGCTAAAACAATCTGAACAAAACTTCGTTCCCCGAACTTTCGGACTGGTCTTCTAGTCTCTGATACGAAAGCTAATAAGACGTGCATTTTTCTCTCATATAATAATAATAACAACAACAACAACAATAACAACAACACTTTTGACTTTGCATAGCTATTTCAGTGCTGGAAACACTTCATTAACCTTCTAGTAGAAAACAGAGCGAGTCAGCGGCGGGGGGGGGGAGCATCTCCCACCCCCATCTGTGTAAAAGCCGGATGTTGCAAAGCATTTGGTTAATGTTCTGGTTGCACCTTGAGATTCTTCAATCCTTCCTTGAAATATATTTGAATTGCAGGACACACCATAAATGGTTAAAAATCTCTCTCTCTCTCTCTCTGTCTCTCTCTCTCTCTCTCGTAGGTTTGATGAATTTGACGAAGCAATTGATGAAGCAATTGAGGATGACATTAAGGAGGCGGACGGAGGGGGTATGTCTCATTGGGCTGCTGTGGAGCTGAACAGATGGGTAACCTTGACTAGGTAGATGTGCACTGTGGGAATTAAAAACATAGAATTTTGCTCGTAGAGGAATTCGACCCATCGAAATTCCAGCTAGTCGAAGTCAGATTGGGAAGACCTGGGTTCAGATCCCGCCTCGACTCTGGCTTTGCACCAGTCGGCATTGCTCGGCCTTGAACGCCTCTCAGCAAGAAAATGAAATGGCCTGGAGGCCGTTCTCCCGTCTGGCCTTGCTTAAATGAAGGCTGCTGATCTTTAAGTTTTGTAATGTAGACATCCATTTGTCCTCCTGTCTCTCAAGCTGCAGGAATGTGTAGCTCCGTTCTTGGCTGCCTTGGGTTGGGTGGGGAGCAGTGTTCCCTCTAAGCTGTGTGAGTGTGAGCTAGCTCACAGTTTTTTAGCCTCCGGCTCGCACATTTTTGTCTCAGCTCAGGAAGGATGTGGCTCCAGAGCAAACTGATTCATGCAGCAGCCAAATCGCTCGCTCACGATTTTAATGCCGGTAGCTCACAAAGTAGAATTTTTGCTCACAAGACTCCACAGCTTAGAGGGAGTCTTGGCGGAGAGATCAGAAGCAGCCAGTGAGAAGTCCAGGGTCCAGAGTTTGACGGGACTGAAATTCTTTTGTCTCATTCTCCCTTGGTGCAGGCGGCGGCCGAGGCAAGGACATCTCCACCATCACGGGGCACCGCGGCAAGGACATCTCCACCATCCTAGAGGAAGAGAGGAAGGAAAGCAAGCGGCCTGCTCGGGCGGCCGCCGCTCGACGCAAGAAACGGCGGCGGCTGAACGACCTGGACAGCGACAGCAACCTGGACGAGGAAGAGAGCGAGGACGAGTTCAGGATCAGCGAGGGGTAAGGGTCGCCTGCCGTGACGGTGTCAGGTCCCCCCAGTCAAATCACTCTCCGCACACACTTTGGTCAGTGAAATGTTTTATTAGAGATGCTGTGGGTTCAAACCCTTTTGTCAGGGCTAAAGTGCAAAGGCGGGAAAATGCAACATATAGGTAAAGGTAACGGTTCCCTTGCTCGAAAGCCAGTCGAATCCGACTCTAGGGTTGCAGTGCTCATCTCCGTTTCAAAGCCGAAGAGCCAGCACTGCCCGAAGACGTTTCCGTGGTCATGTGGCCGGCATGACTAAACACCAAGGCACACGGAACGTTGTTACCTTCCCACCGAAGCGGTACCTATTTATCTACTTGCAATTTCTTGCTTTCGAACTGCTAGGTTGGCAGGAGCTGGAACTAGAGACGGGAGCTCACTCCGTCATGCGGCACACTTGGGTCTCGAACTGCTGAACTACTGACCTTCCACAGCCTGCAGTTCAGCGTCTTAACCAAACCCCCCAAATCCCATTCACTCACACGCCATGCGTTTCAATAGCAACTCAGACAGATATGCGGTTCCCCCATCAACCCTAGCCTGGCATAGAGTTTGCTGAGGACAGTCTCACGAGAAAGCTGTCTTGGGGCTTGCTTCAGAAGATTACCAAGCAAATACTCCCTACCAATGCTCCCTCTAAACTGTGGAGTCTTGTGAGCAGCAATCCTACTTTGTGAGCTTCTGGCGTTAAAGTTGTGAGCGAGCCATTTGGCTGCTGCATGAATTAGTGTGCTCTGGAGCCATCCTTCCTGAGCTAAGGCAAAAATGTGTGAGCCAGAGGCTTAGAAACTGTGAGCTAGCTCACACTAACTCAGCTTAGAGGGAACACCGTTCTAACAAAAAAAACAACAACCCGGAATGTAACATGGCAAGTGAGGGCAGGGAGGGCAGTGATAAGACGCAGGAAAGGCATGAAGCAAATGCTATAGTATATTATGTCTAATAGAAATATAAAAGGCCAATACAGATGCCAGAGCTTGACCGGGGGGGCGGGTGAGTCCGGCCTTGGCTGGAAAACTTGGAAGCATCATTGATTTCGAGTTTGTTTTGGAAACGTGTTTGCTAATTGTGGTGGCTGCTTCATTAGAATGAAGTCTGTGCTGTGCCGCTGAATCCAGAGGAGCTTTGGTGAGAGCCAGTTTGGTGCCGTGGTTAAGTGTGCGGACTCTAATCTGGGCGGACCGGGTTTGATTCCCCACTCCTCCACTCGCAACTGCGGATGTGACCTTGGGTCAGTCACAAGCTCTGGCACAGCTGTTCCTGAAAGAGCAGTTTCTGTCAGAGCTCTCTCAGCCCCACCCCACAGGGTGCCTGTTGTGGGGAGGGGAAGGGAAAGTAGTTTGTAAGCCGCTCTGAGACTCCAAGTGAGGTGAAGTAAATCCAATCTCTTCTTCTTCTTCCCCCCCCCCCCCCCCCCGGTTGTCCTGGGTCATAACAGTTCTGAGACCCGAACTTGCACGTTTAAGATAAGCTCATGCAACAATCCTTCCTGAACTGTATCAGACTGTCAGCAGCGGACCACCTGTTTGAATGTTTCTCTGTTCCCCCTACCACCCTGATCAAGTCCTCTGCCTGTAGAAATCTAGCACAGAGGGAAAAAGGGCTTCTCCTCCTTTGGAGGTTCCCAGACAGAGGCTTGGATGGTCACCTGACAGCAGTGCTGATTCTGTGAACTCGGGCAGATCACGGGAGGGAGGGCAGGAAGGGTTGCATTAGGGCTCAGTTCTCGTGGCCCTTTCTTACACGCCCAGGGAAATGCTGATCGCCACTTTGGGGTCAGGCAGCAATTTTTCTCCAGGCCAATTTGGCTGGAGATCCTGGAGGTTCTTTGTCATCTTCTAGGCATGGAACAGGGGTCACTGTGGGTGTGGTATTTGTGAATTTCCTGCTTTGTGCAGGTGGTTGGATCAGATGGCCCAGGAGGTCGCTTCTAACTCTATGATTCTATGATTCTAAGGGTTCTAGCCTTCCCTGGCATGCCAGTTTCCAAGCTGCAAGACGTTTTTTTTTTTTAATGTAGGTTTCACAAAGCATGTTAATCTCCTGTCAGGATCCCCTCTTTCAAGGTTTGATACTGGCTGGAATACACGTGTAGTGGTTAAGCGCGCGGTCTCTAATCTGGGAGAACCGGGTTTGATTCCCAACTCTTCCACTTGCACCTGCTGGATGACCTTGGGTCAGTCACAAGTTCTTTCAGAGCTGTTCTCTCATGAGCAGTCCTGGAAAGAGCTCTCTCAGCCCCACCTACCTCACAGGATGTCTGGGGTGGGGAGGGGAAGGGAAAGGAGTTTGTAAGCCGCTCTGAGACACCTTCGGGTAGTGAAGGGCGGGGGTATAAATCCAATCTCCTTCTTCTTTTGAATATTACTTTAAAGCAGGGGTCCCTCAACTTTTCCGAGCCTGCGGGAACCTTCAGAGTTTTGACACGGCATGGTGGACGTGGCCACAGAGTGGCTGCCACAAAATAGCTGCTGCAGGAGGCGCAGCCGTCCACAGAACGATTGCCACAGCTTACCTTCAGTCTCATACCTGAAGCTCCTTGTGCTGTGGCGGCAGCCAATCAAATCCCTAGTGGCCAATCAGAAGCCTTGCTGGGCGAAAGCCCCCACTTGGCCCCACCCACTTTCTGAAAACACTTGGTTGGTGCCAGGAAAGGTTTCGGCAAGCGCCATGATGCCCCCGGGCACCGTGTTGGAGACCCCTGCTTTAAAGGATGACATCGTAGGCTCTCTCTGACGCATGAGCTTTCCGCACGGTGCCGGTTCGTTGTGTGTGCTTCAAAGGAGGAAACCCACACCATTGTCATGCAGGGGTTGCGTTTGAGTCCCCCTTCCCGACCTGTTACTGGAGATCCAGCACAAGTCAATAGCTGGAGAAGACGGGAAAGTGGATTCTTGTCCTCGCTGAAGGTCTGAAAGAAATCTTCTTCAGCTTAACTCGTAGAATCGTAGAATCACACAGAGTTGGGCGGGGCCATAGAGGCCATCTAGTCTAACTCCCCTGCTGAATGCAGGATCAGCCTGGAGCATCCCTGACAAGTGTTTGTCCAGCCGCTGCTTGAAGACGGCCAGGGAGGGGGAGCTCACCACCTCCCGAGGCAGCTGATTCCACCGTGGCACAACTCTGTCAAAAAGTTTTCCCTCAGATCCAGCCGGTACCTTCCCGCCCTTAATTGAAACCCCTTCTTGCGAGTCCTCTCCTCTGCTGCCCACAAGAACAGCTCCCTGCCCTCCCCCTCGAAGCGACAGCCCTTCAGAGACTTCAAGAGAGCCATCCTGTCCCGCCTCCGCCTCCCCTTCTCCAGACTGAAACATTTCCACGTCCCTTGGCCTTTCCTCCTAAGGGGTTCTTGGTCTCCAGGCCTTTGTGTCTGCAGTTCCCCAGTTATGATGGAAGCCATGAGTACAGTGAGGTGGGTAGGGAAGGGGTCCCCGTCCTTTTTGGCCCTGCAGGCACATTTGGAGTTCTGACAATGTACAGCGGGCACAGCAACAAAATGGCTGCCACAGGAGGTGGAGCCAGTCACAAAATGATTGCCGAAGAAGAAGAAGCGGAGGAGGAGATTGGATTTATACCCTGCCCTTCACTCAGGGTCTCAGAGTGGCTTACAACCTCCTTTCCCTTACCCTCTCCACAACAGACACTCTATGAGGTAGGTAGGGCTCACAGAGAGCTCTTTTGAGGACTGCTCCTGAGAGAACAGCTCTGAGAGACCACAAAGTATAAGTCACATCTCCTCACACACAATCCCTGGACACCGATTGGTTACAACTGTTGCTAAGTATTGTGGGGATTGTAGGCTGTGTCTGCTTTCCACTCCCACACAGGTCTCCTGGGGCCTAGGCCTCTAGGCCTTGTCTCCCAGTCCTACACAGATCATGACACCCTTCCTGCAGATTGTCCGCCGTGGACAGTCTGAGAGGAGAGGGGCGGGGTTATTTGGACCGCATCAAATTGTCTCTTTAACACTCTGTTTTTAAGGCTGTTTCCCACTGGCCTTCCGCCCTCGCAGGTCTCAGGACGAGTTTGTCATCTCGGAAGACAACGTGGACGAAAGCGAAGAGGATCAGCCATCCAACGACGAAAGCGACACTGAGTTCAGCCGGCGCCGGCTCCGGCGGCACCATTCCAGGCCCATGAGGCAAAGCCGGCGGCTGCGGAGGAAAACAGTCAAGAAACGCTACTCCGAAGACGATGAAGAGGAGGACTCTGAGGATAATGTAAGCGGGGACTCTGGTAAGTCGGACTCTCTATCCACTTGCGGCTGAGCCAAGGGGACTGAGCGTTCAGAATTGTTTTCTGGAGAAACTAGCTACCTTGGCCGAGGGACAGCAAGCCCGGAATCTGCACCTCCCCAAACTGGGCCTGCTAGCCAGCCCTCTTGCTAACACAGTTTTCTCCTTGCCTCTTCACCAGCTGCGGGGCTAGGCGGCTGGGTTTGGCCTAGACCCTCCAGTTGATGGTTGCAGAAAGTGCTGTCAAGCGGCAGCCGACGTATGGAGACCCCTCAGGGGGCTTCCAAGACTGGGCCACTGCCTGCCTCTGCGTGGCAACCCTGGGCTTCCTTGGCGGGTCTCCCATCCAAGTACTGACCAAGGCTGACCTTGCTTCGGGTCCCAAATTTGCCAAGATCATGCTAGCCCAGGCCATCCAGGCCAGGGCAAAAAATATACAGGGGTGGCTTGGCCATTGCCTGCCTTCATGTAGCAACCCCGGACTTCCATGACTGTCTCGCATCCAAGTACTAACCAGGGCCGACCCTACTCAGCTCCAAGATCCAATGAGATTGGCTAGCCCAGGGGTGTCGAACTCATTTGTTATGAGGGCCGGATCTGACATAAATGAGACCTCGTTGGGCCGGGCCGTGTGCGTCGTAAAATGTAAGATATAAACTTTATAAAGCACACAAACACAAAGATTTTTTTTTTTTACCGTTTTACCGTTGCAATCTTGAATATGCTGTTCAAGTGTGTATCTGTAAGCTGCAAACCTACTTTTGATTGATCGGCATTCACCAGAGAAATCTCACGCTCAGAGTTCCGAGTCTAGGACCCAGGTTAGAACATGGAATTGGCCGAGTGATTAAGAGAGTCTGGCGAAGCAAACTATGATGCAGCAGCAGCAGCAACAGAACTGGAAGCAGGAGATGGCCAGTCCCAGTGCGGGCCTGATGGAAGCCCTCCGGGGGCCTGATCCGGCCCCTGGGCCACATGTTTGACACCCCTGGGCTAGCCTGTCCTGTCCAGGTCAGGTCAAATCTTCCCGTTCCGGACCCCCCCAACTTAAAACTAAACCTGGTCAGCTATTGAAACTGGGACTTTTTTTGTCAGTAGGAAATTGGAACCTGTGTCTGTAAATAGCCGCTTCTCCCGAGTCACAGGAAAAAGTCCCCGGGCCAGCACGTAGCTCCCACACTTCAGAATGCGTCAACCGGAATTGTACAGGAGACTGTTTTTAATAAAGGAAGTAGGGCTGTAGTGAATGGAAGCAGTCAAAAGGGCCCTTCAGCCGAGGGAACACGGCTGTAGTTTATTGCACTCTTTGCTGTATGTACAATCCTGTTTGCCCTGCATCGTTTTTCCAGTTTTTGTAACCTGGTTGTTGCATTGTTCACAGTGTATCTTATATTGTTTTGTTTTGTTTTGTTTTGTTTTGTTTTACCTCTCGCGGCATTGTTTTTCTAATGTAATCTGCTCTGAGTCTTTGGCGAGAGGGGCAGACTGTCAATAAAGGAAGGTAAATAAACGGACGTGGCTGGCAATTTTCTTGGCTGTGAATGGTTTCCAATAACGTCTGTCAGAGGACAAAAACGTCTTCTGGACGACTCAGTCTTGCTGCGGGGGTGGCCAAGCTTGCTCAACGTAAGAGCCACATAGCATAAATATCAGATGTCCGAGAGCTGCGAGACACGAGCAAATATTACACATAACGTGTGTATGTTAAAAATATGCAGATTTTTATTAACATTAAACGAGACTGTCAAAAATAAAAACAGGAGGGGTAAAAGCAGATATTGATGAAGATATTTATTTGTCCGATGATATCTGTTTGCTAATGATATGTGTTTTTTATGAGCGAGAGGGAAAAAGAGAGAGAGGTGGAAAGAAAGAGTGAAAGAGGTGGAAAGAAAGAGAGAGAGAGAGCCAGAGAACCAAGAAAGCAGATGGGAGGGAGGGGGAAGGAAGGAAGAGAGGGAGGGAGGGAGGGAAGGAAAGTATGCCTCCCCTTCACTTCCCCAGCTACCCTGCCGGGAGCCGCACAAAATGTGTAAAAGAGCCGCGTGTGGCTCCCGAGCTGCAGTTTGGCCACCCCTGGTCTAGGCTTTTCAGGCCTGTGCCCTTTCGATCACAGGCGCCACACCCGAAGCGTGTTCTGGAACTTACCCCATTTAACATAAACCCCCGCTCGTACCACTTTAGCCATCCAACCTATATGACAGACGCCCAGCCGGACTGTTCTCAGCGCCGGGCTCACAGTAGGAAATTTATTTATCAGATGTATACCCCTCCCTCCCCGCAAAGCAGGCTCAGGGCGGCTTCCATACAAGCATGAATACAGTTAAAATCATACAGTTATTTAAAACACAACAGATAAAACAAATGCAAACACAAAGTGCTGGCGGCAGTTAAAAGATTAACTTAGATGGCTCGTCTCGAAATGAATTTTCGCTTTCCAGTTGTTCTCAGATGTTCTTCTGTTCATAATTTCTTGTGGCATTGGCTCAATGTTCAAACCGCGAGCCATGGCTCTACGGCAACAGCGGCCCCTAATTAAATGCCTGGCGGAAGAGCTCCGTCTTGCAGACCCTGCGGAACTGTGAGAGATCCCGCAGGGCCCTGATCTCCTCCGGGAGTTCGTTTCACCAGGTAGGGGCCGCCACTGAAAAGCCCCCGGCCCTGATAGTAGCTAGCCTGGCCTCCCTCAGGCCAGGGAGGGTCAACCGATTTTGAGACCCCGACCATAGTGCTCTCTGGGGTATATACGGGGAAAGGCGGTCCCATAGGTATGTCGGACCCCGGCCATATAGGGCTTTAAAGGTAAGAACCGGCACCTTGAAGCGGATTCGGTATGCTATCGGCAGCCAGTGCAGTGTCCTCAGCACAGGCTGGATGTGCTCCTACCTGGTGAGGCCCATCAACAGCCTGGCTGCGGCATTCTGCACTAGCTGCAGCTTCCAAATCTGCAACAAGGGCAGCCGCATGTAGAGAAATCCCAGCTGACTGGCTGAAGCAGGTCTGTACCACTGAAGAGAGAACACACAGCAGAGGTTGCACCTTTTATATGTCGCGCATTTCTTTGGGGGGGGGGCGATTTTGCCCCTCTTCCTAGCGAGCCTGTTCAGATAGATTCAGTAGATGCAGGATGGGTAAAAGGGAAAAAAAAAAACTTCTTTACACAACGATTGGTGAAAATTTGGAATTTGCTGCCAGAGGATGTAGTGATGGCCACAGGCCTAGACAGCTTTAAAGGGGGATTGAATAGATTCAGGTTTATCAGTGGCTACTATCCATGGTGACTCAAGGACACCTCCACGTTCAAAAGCAGTCAGCCTCCAAATCCCAGGGTCAGGAGGCACCATCAGGGGAAGGCCTCGGCCTCTGAGCCCTGTTGTTGGACTTCTGGAGGAACTGGTTGGCCAGTGTGAGAGACGGGATGCCAGGCTGGATGGACTCTTTCTTTATTTGATTAAATTTTTAGGCCACGTGCAGGGCCTCAGGGCAGCTTACAACAGAAAGAAACGTACAATAAATAACTAAAAGTTAAAAACCTACAGTAAAACATACAGTCCATATATCTTCATTCCAAGATGGTGAGAAAATTTCAGATTTCGCAAGCCTCCTATCGATCTGATCCAGCAGGGCTCTTCTGAAGTTCTTATCAGGGGAAGGCCTCGGCCTCTATGCCCGGTTGCTGGCCCTCCAGAGGAACTGGCTGGCCCGTGTGTGAGACAGGAGGCTGGACTAGATGGACCACTGCTCTGATCCAGCAGGGCTCTTCTGAAGTTCTTATCAGGGGAAGGCCTCGGCCTCTATGCCCGGTTGCTGGCCCTCCAGAGGAACTGGCTGGCCCGTGTGTGAGACAGGAGGCTGGACTAGATGGACCACTGCTCTGATCCAGCAGGGCTCTTCTGAAGTTCTTATCAGGGGAAGGCCTCGGCCTCTATGCCCGGTTGCTGGCCCTCCAGAGGAACTGGCTGGCCCGTGTGTGAGACAGGAGGCTGGACTAGATGGACCACTGCTCTGATCCAGCAGGGCTCTTCTGAAGTTCTTATCAGGGGAAGGCCTCGGCCTCTATGCCCGGTTGCTGGCCCTCCAGAGGAACTGGCTGGCCCGTGTGTGAGACAGGAGGCTGGACTAGATGGACCACTGCTCTGATCCAGCAGGGCTCTTCTGAAGTTCTTATCAGGGGAAGGCCTCGGCCTCTATGCCCGGTTGCTGGCCCTCCAGAGGAACTGGCTGGCCCGTGTGTGAGACAGGAGGCTGGACTAGATGGACCACTGCTCTGATCCAGCAGGGCTCTTCTGAAGTTCTTATCAGGGGAAGGCCTCGGCCTCTATGCCCGGTTGCTGGCCCTCCAGAGGAACTGGCTGGCCCGTGTGTGAGACAGGAGGCTGGACTAGATGGACCACTGCTCTGATCCAGCAGGGCTCTTACAGTCTTAAGATAGCAAAACTGCAAGCTGGCAGTTGAGGAAGTGGCCATCAACAAGCCCCTTTTGTCTCTGGGCCAGTCTTTTTTTCTCACTGAGACCCTGTGGGAACCAAAGTTCTTTGGGAACCGGATGTGCTGCTGGATTGAGCCCCCCCCCCCCCCATCCCCAGCAGCCAGATTTCAATTTCTATCCGAAGACTGACGTTGCCTTGAGTGTTTTACCCCTCTGGCAGACAACGGCCGTATTTTTCCTTGGGGAGAGGGCTTTCTCTGAACAGAGGTGTCGTCCACACGGCAGGGTTTTCTGTTGCACGGACTTAACTTGCGCGGTTCTTTCTCTTCCTCCCTCCTACCCCCGCCCCTTCACCAAGCAGAGAGTGATGCTTCTTCCGAATACAGCGATGAGGACTACCTGGAGACCAGGCGGAGAAGATCTCGGCGGAATCAGAAGAGACAAGTCAACTATAAGGAGGATTCCGAAAGTGACGGCTCTCAGAAGAGCTTCCGATACGGGAAAGAGCTGAGAAGAGTCCATAAGCACAGACTTTCCAGTTCAGATAGTGAAGGTAAAATAAATATGTTGCCCTGTGCCCCTGCCCAGTACAGTTTACCCCGAGAGAGAGAGAGAGAGTAGTTTACCCCGAGAGAGACAGAGAATAGAGTTTACTCCGAGAGAGAGAGTAGAGTTTACCCCAAGAGAGACAGAGAATAGAGTTTACCCCAAGAGAGAGAGAGTAGAGTTTACCCCAAGAGAGAGAGAGTTTACCCCGAGAGAGAGTAGAGTTTACCCCAAGAGAGACAGAGAATAGAATTTACCCCAAGAGAGAGAGTAGAGTTTACCCCGGGAGAGAGAGAGAGAGTAGAGTTTACCCCGAGAGAGACAGAGGATAGAGTTTACCCCGAGAGACAGAGGATAGAGTTTACCCCAAGAGAGAGAGTAGAGTTTACCCCGAGAGAGACTTTACACCGAGAGAGAGAGAGTAGAATTTGCCCCGAGAGAGAGAGAGTAGAGTTTACCCCGAGAGAGACAGAGGATAGAATTTACCCTGAGAGACAAAGAATAGAGTTTACCCCGAGAGAGAGTAGAGTTTACCCCAAGAGAGACTTTACACCGAGAGAGAGAGAGTAGAATTTGCCCTGAGAGAGAGAGAGAGTAGAATTTGCCCTGAGAGAGAGAGAGAGAGAAAGAGAGTAGTGTAGAGTTTACCCCGAGAGACAGAGAGTAGAGTTTACCCCGAGAGAGAGTTTACACCAAGAGAGAGAGTAGAATTTGCCCCGAGAGAGAGACAGAGAGTAGAGTTTACCCCGAGAGAGACAGAGGCTAGAGTTTACCCCGAGAGACAAAGAATAGAGTTTACCCCGAGAGAGAGTAGAGTTTACCCCGAGAGAGACTTTACACCGAGAGAGAGTAGAATTTGCCCCGAGAGAGAGAGAGAGAGTAGAGTTTACTCCCAAGAGAGAGAGAGAGGGAGAGAGAGAGTAGAGTTTACTCCCAAGAGAGAGAGAGTGGGAGAGAGAGAGTAGAGTTTACCCCAAGAGAGAAACCCAGTAGAGTTTACCCTGAGAGAGAGAGAGAGAGAGAGAGCATCAAGTACTGTTGAGAACCCTGGTGATTTTTCATTTAATAGAAAAAAGCAAGAGTCCAGGAGCACCTTCAAGACGAAGAAAATTTGTGGCAGGGGAGGAGCTTTCATGATCCTCCCGAAAGCTTTCATGATCCTCCCGAAAGCTCCTCCCCTCCCACACATTTTGTTAAGTCTTCAAGGTGCTACTGGAGTGTCCTGCTCTTTTCTGCTGCTCTAGACAGACTAACACGGCTGCCCATCGAGATCTTCCTAAACCCATGCTTGTTTGTGGTTCCGAATGGATGCCTTGCTGTCCAAAACGATGGTCAGACGTAGTAGGTTCGGCACTTGGAATTTTGGGGTGCCCGTTCAACAAACCCGCCGCCCCTTCAGTCCAGTTGGAAGTAACACGCCTAGTAAACGTTTTAAATAAACCAAGTTTGAAAAGTCGAAAAGTCTTTTGGTTCACAGTGTGGTGCAGGATCTCCATTCCCAAACTTTCCAAGCCTGTGGGCATCTTTGGAATTCCGGCACAGGGTGGCGTGCGCAGCCACGGGATGGCCGCCGCGGAATGCGGAGCTGGCCACAGAACGGCTGCCACATCTTCACCTAGTGAAGACCCCTGAACTGCGATGGCAGCTGCTGCCAAAGCAAAGTTTTTAAGAATCTCCAATGGCCAATCAGAAGCCTTGCTGAGCAAAGGCCCCCACCCACTTTCTAAGAACACTCGTTGGGCACCAGAAAAGGTGTCGGCAGACTTTGGTCTGGTGATGTACCCCCCCACCCCATTGCGCAGAGCCCCGGGAAAGAGAACCAGATGGTTTTGATTCAGGGGTCTGTGCTGATACTTCCTACATGTTCTGGATTTGCTCGCAGGTGTAAGGATTTTTATAAACGAGGAGAGGCCTGTAGAATGTTGTTACGCTCAGACCTACAAAGGTTTGGAATCAGTAAGTTCTCTAGTTATCTGCAACACGATTGCCTTGCTTAGAAGAAGTCTTGTCTCTCGGTCCTGAAACCACCAAACTCCCATCCTTTTGGCATTAGCTCACTTTAGGAATGGTTTTGTCTCCATTCCAAAGTACCTTAAGTGAGCCACCTTAAGAGAGCTCTGTAGCCTTTGAGGCCTTGAGACCAGTGTTCCCTCTAAGCTGAGTGAGTGTGAGCTAGCTCACAGATTTTTAGCCTCCGGCTCACACATTTTTGCCTTAGCTCAGGAAGGAGGGCTCCAGAGCATACTTAATTTATGCAGCAGCCAAATCGCTCGCTCACAACTTTATTGCCGATAGCTCACAAAGTAGGATTTTGGCTCGCAAGACTCCACAGCTTAGAGGGGGCATTGCTTGGGACCCAAAGTTTCACAGAAAGAGGTGGAAAGGGGAAGGAAGATGTCTGGAGTTGGACCCCATGGACCCATTCCACTTACAGCGGTGCTTTCCTCTGGTGGGTGGAGCCTTGCGTTGCTGCAAGAGCTTCTTTGAGTCAAAGGAGGGCTCCTTACGTCAGAGAAAAGCACCACCGTCCGTGGAACAAACTCTCATGATCCACCCTTTGGTCATGATTCTGAGCTCTCCTCTTGCGTCCGTTGCTACAGAAGTGTGGTGGGTGGTTAGAGCGGACAGCTTTGACTTCTGCTGGTTGCTGTTTTTCTTTGGGTGATGAGCAGGTAGTTCTTCAACACGTATAGAGTTTACTATATCCAGGAGAGAAAGCAGTACAGTTGTAGCCGTTGTTTGTCTCCAGATTATGTTAATGGCTCTAAGTCTGCTGCCTATTGCAGAGAGTTACGTGGCCAAGGACTCCGAAGACGAAAAGCCAGCTAAGGCATCCAAGAGGTCAGTCCAGAAGCGCAGCCACAGCACGGATGAGTACTCCGGGGACGAGGATGGTCGGCCCATCCGGAAGCGGCTGAATCGGATCGAAACGGACGACGAAGACAGCGACTCTGACAAGACGACACCACCCAGCAAGCCCTTGGCACCCCACGCGCCCCAAGACGTCACCAAGAAACCCTGCTACCGGATAGAAAGCGATGAGGAGGACGACTTTGATAACGTCGGGAAAGTCGAAAGCCCATTGGACTACAGTCTGGTGGATTTACCTTCCACCAATGGGCAGAGCCCTGGGAAAACTATCGAGAACTTGATTGGCAAGCCTGACGAGAAGGCTCCTGCCCCCAAGGACAGCACAGCCAATGCCAGCTTAGCGCCCAATGGGACGAGCGGGGGCCAGGAGGCGGTAGGGCCAGAAGAAGACGAGGATGAACTTTTGCGAGTGACTGACCTCGTTGATTACGTCTGTAACAGTGAACAGTTATAAGACTTCCATTTTTGTGCTAATTTATTCCACGGTAGCTCATACCAACGGGCCAGTTATTAAAAGGTGTTTTATTTTTCCTAGAAAACTCTCCACTACAGTATCACTTTTTAGCAGTCAGAATTTCACCAGTCCTGCAGTTCTGGTCTCCCACTGCCCCATTTTCCCGTGAAGTGACCAGTCTTTTTTGCAACTCTTTTGAAGACAATTACTGTAAAAATCCCCCTCTTCTGATTCTCTTGTTTTCCGCTCCTTCATCCAGTTTCCTGCTCCTAAGTAACGTCATCCCCACAGAGACCTTGTAGTAAACGAGAGATTTGTATATTTTTTGACTTTCTATTTCATGAGTGCACAGAAGCGTCTGGGAAGAAAAGTAGGGCGGTTGGAAAGAAAGCATTCCAAGTTGGCCAGGGCCCACAATTTGGGGTGGGGGAGGGTGGGAACAGGAGGGTAGGGGTGCGGGAAAAGCACTTGTGCTCCAACTTTTTCATATGAGATATATATTATATTTAAATGTTCACAACTTAGACGACAATTTAACATGCAGTTTTAAAGGGGGTGGGGGAGAAATTAACGATCTTCACTGTTGCATTTTGTGACTCGTAGGGTAACTTACCAGAGTTCGTTTTAGTAATCGCCTTCCTGAAAAGCAGCCGGGGTCAACCCTGAGGATTACCCACGCCGGACAGAAGTGGAGGAAACGCAGAAGGGGTGGGGTGGGGGGAAGCGCTCGTATCTTTTAATTCGCAATTCCCCTAATAAAACAGCTTTTTTTAAAAAAAAATGTACCGTAAGAAGTGTACTGTCATGATCTTTTGACACCACGCTAGCGGTGAGTTCATAAATCAGGCTGTTCTTTTCGTTATAATCCATGTATGTTATCCGTCGGGAGGGAGTATCACGTTTGGCTGCGAAATATCTCTCACCAGTCTCGAGTAAAGGCACAGCGGGACACCAGGAAAAAAACCCTTCCCCTTTTACGCTCTTAGTTATCTACTTCAAATTGAAGTTCATCGGTGAAACAGTTTTTCTTCTCAGCGGCTTTCTTTCTCTTTGTGTGTGCGAGAGCAATTAACTTCGCGTATCTCTCCGGGCGTACTGTTTTTGAGTGTCCTTGTGAGTTGGCAGGCCACTTCATGTGTGTATAGCACGTATTTTTAATGATTGTCATGTGACCAGCTGCTTTAGAAGAGCTAGATTTGAATCCAGAAGCACCTGAGAGACCGACAAGAATATTCGGGATGCGAGCTTTCGCGAGGCAAAGTTCCCTTCGTTGGATAGGGACCTCCATTCCTACTTGCATCTGACGATGGGAGCTTTGACTCTCAAACGTTCATACCCAGAAATTCTTTTTGGCCTGTTAGGGGCTACTGGTCTTGAATCTTGCTGTCCTGTTGCCAACTGACATGGCTACCCTCTGCTACTATGCTTTCGAAGAGGGGACATTTCGGAAGAAAGCGCTTTGTGACAAAGGTATACCCGCTCTTGGGAGACGGACAGCATAATATCGGGTGGAAGTTCACGTGCCCTCTTCTCCGGTCCGTAAAAAATAAGTGATCAAGGAAGGGTTTGAATTGCCATCTAGTTTCCCAGTTAAAATCTGTCAGAGACTCTGGGGGGGTACATTGGGTTGAAGTCTACCCTTACGCGGCTTTGAAATCTGAAACGATTGCCCTGTCCTCTCTCTCAAATTTTCCTTCGAGTTTCGTTCTGGTGCTGGGTCCGTTGCTGGCAATGGGTGGCATCAGACTAGCTGCTGGCATTTAGGTAAGGGTTTTCTCTCCTCCCCCGTTGCCCGCCCCTTTGCCCCAGCGCATTGTATTTGTAGGGATTCGTCCGTAGCAAAGCACTTCAGTTTTTAATTGTGATTCAGTCTGGTCTGTACAAAATACCTCTCTAGGAAGCCTTGGGATTCCTCCTCGAACTGTCCTTTGCCCCTCCCGTCCTTAACCCCTCTAACACCACCACGCTAGTGTTGTAGGAAACTCTCTAGCCGTAGTATCCTTCTGTGTTTCAGCAACTTCTGTACCCTCCTGATTGAGTTGTCCCTGCGTGTGCTACATGCCCCCTTGCTTCTTCCACTCATATGCATTTCGGGTCCTTAGCAAGGGCAAACGGTGCCCATGACCTTCCATGGGCCCCCTAAGCAGTCCTTAAGTTTCGGAACGGAACAGAGCAGTGGGCCCTTCTGGTGGGAGCCGGACCCGCATCAAAGGCAATGACGACACAAACCACCATCGGGCACTGGCTTGCGTGCGAATCCAGCTGTTGAGGCACACTTAATTCTTCTTGGGCAAGAGCTGTTGGAAAGCATTGCTCTTTTATGGTGAATGGTCATCCCAGCATCCCGATCTTAGTTCATGAATTTGTTTCGCTTGGCATTTTCCTTCCGTGGGATTTGGGCCCCGCTAGAAGCAGTCCTCTTTGCGCCCAACAGCACGTGGTTTTAAATTCTAGACCGCCCTGCTTCTCTCCACTTTGTTTTCGGGTTCTGATTTCAAGCCAAGCAGTGCCCCTAACCCTATTGTCTTCGTTTTCTCCCCGCCCCCTCCAGCTTTTGGCAAAGGTTGCTCCCGTCTTCCACGTTCTAGGCAACTGCTTCTGTGTCAGGATTGTGCCGTCTGTGTCTTTAGGCTTCCTCGTCTAATCGCACCAGCGTTTCCTGCGAGTGAGACGGTATCTGATCATGTGATAACGCTGCTGGGCATGTTCCCCGTTCTCCATTAATTCTCAGCTTGGAGCAGATGACATGGTCTGCTTTTTGGTGCAACCGTTTGTCGCTTACTAAGGCAAGCGCTCAAAAGGAAATGAATGAGTGAATATCGCATAACTTCTGTTAGCCTGAATTAACTTAAGGATAGTTGTTGCATTGGAAAGAGAAAGGAAGGGACCTGGATCGAGGAGAAAATTGAATCGCAGAAAAAGGCGCTCTTGTAGCCGCGTTTAGCCTCCTGTACTGTGAGTTTAGTAATAGTTCTGCACACCGTTGTGTAATTTCACTTTTGCAGAAGAGGGGGACGACTGCGCTCATTGGATCAACAAAGGAAGGAGGGGTAGATGCTCTTATAATTACCCTTATCCAGGGGCTGAATGAGGCTGGCTGCGAGCTGGAATTTCACAGGGTTTGGTTACCAAAATAGCAAAGCACTTTGCTGCTTTAGGGGTTATTCATAGTCCAAAGATTTCTAGGATCCAAGGTGGACCTATGACTGGAGGGGCTCCCCCATACATAGCGTAGCCTTAAAAAGCAGCCAAGGGCAGGGGACCAATTTTTATTGGAGCTGTAGCCCTGGGGGGTTTAGTTGTTTGCACCCCCCCCTTAACATACCATTTTCCCAACTGAAATGGGCCCCACCAGGCTGCTATGAGCTCATGTAAGGGGGGGGGAAAGGCACTTTTTTGGCCTGCCTGTCTTGATGGGGAAACTAACCCACCAGAGTGTCAGTCCACTGGGGAAGGGGGCATCCTGCCGCTGCTTTTTAAGGCCTGTGCCGCATGTCTCTGCATCGTATTAGCTTGATGTCTGCCTTGGCCTGACGTGATAGGTCGCCCGTTGTGTCGAGACATAAACGGGTACATAATATGTCCGTTTGCGCTGTCAGAATATTTTTCCGAAGTCGGAGCCACATCTAAAAATTGAGATGAGGCATTGATGAGCCCTGGTCTGTAAGTGAGCGCGTTGTATCCACTGACGTGAGGTGCCCCTGATGGACCTTATTTTACTCCTTTGGAACTTGCTCCCTTTCAGCGGTACAGCCCCAGCTAATTTCCCCCCAGGTGTAACTTGGGGGAAGTTTGTTTTTGGTGCGCTGAGAGGTTGCCTGCACATCTAAGTCCAATCCTTTTCATATTTGCTCAGAAGTAAGGCCTGCCGAGTCGGTTTGGGATGTGCTCACAGGGCCACATCCTATATTTGCGTTGTTAATGACATTGTTGAGCTCCAAGAGGTTTCCTGCATTCTTATTTCCGTTGCTTGTGTGTCTCTGTTGCTCCAGGGTATCGTTCCCTGTTCTGCATGTATTTTGCTCCCTCTAGAGGTCGATTCGATATTACATTACTTTATGTCCGGCAGAATAACCTGTGAGATGTGATGGGCATAAAATTATGTAATACCGAAACGACCAATAGAGGGAGCAGAACACGTGCGGAACAGGACACAGCAACAGGAACACACAAGCAAGGAAAATGGAAATGCAGCAAAGCCTCAAATAATACACGGTCTGTCTTTGAAGTCGAGCTCAAGAAATTTGCAGTGTAATTTACCATATGTATCAGATTTTTGTACCCTTCCAAGATTACTGGCTTAATTTATTCATCCAGGCGAGTTAGAAAGTTGATCTCAGGCATGTGCTGGTCGAGGCAATTTTAATTCCTGGCCCTGAGGCTCAGTCAAAGAGACAGTGACCGACTTCTCTTCCTTTCTGCTTTGAATCTGCTTATAAAGACAAGGAGGGTGTAACTCAGGGGCTGAGAACCAAGCAGTGTTTCACGGGTTGTGTATTTGTTTTCGAAAGCACACTGGAGGATAGAGTGAATTGTGATTTTTTTATTTTTGGTGGTAGTTCTACAAGCCGGCCCAGAATAAGGATCTTGAATTCAGGATTGCTGCACTTGGTGTTTTTTTAAGGCTTCTACACCGAAAATGCTTTCATGTGCAGTAGGCCAAATGCAACAGGGGAAAGGTGATGCTAAGACTTTCTCCCACACGTTCCTATTTCGTACTCGGAGGGAGCATTCACAACTGTGACCCACCATGTCCAGTCTGAAGTGGTCCAGTCCCAAATCCAGCGTAACTCGCAGAACAACTCCACTTTTCTTTGTTTCCACGTGGTCGGGCGTTATCGGCGAGGTCAGCCGAATCGTGCCCCTCCTGTTCGGCCCTCGAACAATCTGGTGGGTTTTAAACGCCTGACCCAAACACAGCTCCCTAAACGGCTTCACTCTGAACATCGTCTAATCGCCTCCGGCCTCTGGAAAGAGGGAGTTGGGCGGGATAGAACATTCGAAATGTAGGGACAGGATTTCTGCTAGGGAGCAATGTGGCTTCGTGACGTGGTGGCATCAAATGCCACAGTGGGCTGTGTTAGGGGGGTTGGCACTTTGGCTGTTTGAGTTTGCGGAGGGGGACCGCAGCGCGCCGACTAAGGCTGTCTCCTAAAGTCTCTCGATCAGCTTCCGAGTTTCCCCTCTCCCGTCTTGATCTACTGGATTTATTAATAGTATAACAGTTAGGGTTGTTGTTGTTTTTTTATTCTTCTCCTGGCTCGGCATTTAGAAGCTAAGTGGGTATTTTCTCCGTTCTGTTCCTTTGCGAAAGTGGCTAGATTCCAGTGGCGCCTTAAAGACCAACAAGGTTTTCGGGGCACGAGCGCTCGAGAGTCAAAGCTCCTTTCCCCCCTTCTGGCTCAGGGGCGGCGGGGGGGGGGGGGGGGGGGCTCCATTCCTACTTGTATCCAACAAAGGGAGCTTCGACTGTCAAAATCTCATGCCCCGAAAACCTTGCTGCTCTCTAAGGTGCCGCCGGACTCGGATCTAAATCTTTCACTGCCGACCGACACGGCTTCCATGTGGAACCGTCTTTATAAAAGCAACCGGAGTGAGATCCTACCCATTTGCGCATCTAAACCTCCTCCAGGTTTGCGTGTCTGCCGTCTTCGTCTCTTCCCCTCTTCCCCACGTGTTCAACTTAAAACGCCCTTCTCTACGCAGGTGATGGATCACGCCATCCTGCCTGGCACCCGTCTTTGCCCGTGCAGCCAAGGTCCGTCGCAGTCCCCAACAGGGGCCCCTCTTCCTCCCTAGCCCGAAGTATTAGGATCATGTGGGTCCGCTCTGCTCACTCTTGTGCGGGATGCTTTCCGTTGACTCGAGCCTTCCGCAAGCCTTCTTCGCGGAAGCCTCCTTGCTCCCAAGGAAAGCGCTGGATGTTAGAAGAATGTTAACAGAATGGAACTGTGAGGTCCGAGTTGCAATAATACTGGTGCTCTGCCCGTCGTAATTATTTAGAGAGCCCTTCCATTGCAGTCAGTTAACGGAGTATACATGTACATGGCTGTGGGGCGGAAGGGCCCAGTTTCTGCGCGAGAGATCCAAGAAATGGGGAGGACAAGCTTTCTCGCAAGAGGACATCAACAAAAGCAGAATAGGCCAGCGTCTGGCACGTTGAAATCTGCAGGTCTTGAGCTCATAACTGACTTGGAGCAAGATTTTGCACTGTCTCCATGTGGTGGGCACTTGGCCACCCTTTGCATATAGTCACAGCCACTGTTTCCCTTCCCTGTGTTCTAATCCACGTCTGTCAGTCCAGTTCTTCCAGCCCAGCTGGGACAAATCGATGCGAGGCTTTTGCCATGACCAGCACTGGGGCAGGGAGCCTCATTTTGAACGGGTTTTGAAACTCCCTGGAGGCGCTTGTGCCAGAGAGGCTTCGCGGCTTGACGTTTTGCCCCCTTCCCGGACTGACATGTGTGAAGGGAATTGTGTGCACAGCTGGGAATACCATTCCGCAGAGAGACTGGCTGCCCGCTCTGGATAAAAGGAGGTTTAGACAAGAACGGACGGCGTTCCCTGTGTCTCTGATGCTCCTCTTGGGTTAGTCTGCCAAAGTAGACCGAATCAGATAAAAGGAATAAGGTCCCTTTTGCTGAAGCAGATTGGCTTAGCTGCTAGCTGGAGGGAAATGCTTATTGTTTTAATGCTTCTCTCTCGAAGCTTGAGGTGATGGAAGCGTGAGAATCTCCTTTTCCCACTCCCCGGTTTCCTACTAAATTCAGACTCTGCACATCCTTTCCGCATCTTTCTGCCCTGCGCACTGCCACGGTTGCTTCTACACTGAGATCAGCTTGCTGTTTTTAACGGCTGCGCACTCCACAGCAGATCCTACAAAGCATGTCACACTTCCGTGGGAAGAAACCACCCTGGGCCGAGGATGGCCGGTTTCCCGACGAGGGGTGGCTTCGGTGTCCCTCTGGTTGTGATCTGTGCTGCCAAGTAGCGCTTGTACAGAACTCTCACCGCTTTCCGAAAGACAGACCATTAAATCAATCTGCTGGGTAGTGGCTGCTGTCTCTTCCGTGGCAATGGGGTGGATGGAACCCACCGATTTCTTCGGCCGATTTCGGTGCCTTCCTTCGGCCATTAGCACAAGATGCTTGAGAGACAGGAGGCTCCCTGAGCCGGAGGGGAGCACCAAAGCAAGTGCGGCGGATCCACGGGATCCATCCCGTTGCCCTCGCTCACTCAGTGTCAGTTTCAGTAGGGCTTTCGTAAGTTTCAGTATGTGATGTTCACCCGCTTGACCGTCATCTCGTAAGGTGACCGGAGCTCTGTTAAAAAGAGCATTTCTGTAGTTCGGTTGCTTTTTTAAAAAAGCCCCCAAACTGTGTTGTGGGAATGACTTAGCCCCATTGCCAGGCGCAATCTAGACTTGGGGATTCTTGAAGCTCACTGGGTCAAAGGCTGGTTTGCCTTGGAGGTGTTTGGTCTGCCTTGGGGGAGCCCAAGATGCGTTCTGTGTGAAGGGTGACAACGGAAGTGGTTTTTAGGTGTTGGCATTAACCACCCTCTGATTCGCTCCTTCCCAAGAGGATTGCTTTTTGTCCCTTCTCCACCCTACTCTCCAGTATGGAGCTTAGGAAAACCACCCCTTGGGTATGCGATTCACCAAGGCTGTTCACAGATAGTTATTCTTTGTATCAGCACCCCGGTATCCATCTTGTTGGGAGCCAGGAGGCAGCGTGGGCACTCCTTGCGTGTGAGAGCAACTGACCCGGAGGAACGCCCCAAATTTCCGCGGCATTCTCCTCTCCCGCGGCTGGATCCTTTTCTTTTTAAACACAATAGCATTGGTAAGCTTCCTGAAAACTGCACTTGCAACAAAAAAATCATGGTGAAACGTGTGTGCCCTCAAACTCGCTGTCTCATTTAGAAAGAGAATGAAATCATGAGTCGGCTGTAATCCGAAGGGCAAGGAAAGGACCCTATAAGTTTTATGTGTCGTGCGTGCACGGGAGGGCTTGCTTCCTACCGAATGCCGTTGTACATAGGAGTCGTTCTCACGTCGGCAAAAGCGCACGACTCTTTGTGTTCCCGAACCCGATATGCACTTTGGAATCTGTGCACTGGTGCCAGAATTTGTGCGGTAGATGCAATGGGGGGGCACACATTTGGGTTTTTTTCCCCTCCCTAAAGGGGAGATGATTTTCATGCGAACGACAATGTTGTCTATGAAGTGGCCCGTAAGAGCACGGGGAAACAAAAAATCTTGGTGAAGGGGGAACAAACTGGAAGCGTCTTCATCGTTGTACATAAAGTTAGAGTTGCTTCCCCTCCCCCTCTTTGGTTTCCCCCCACCCTACACTAGTGAACTCGACTTGCATGGAAAACCATGATGCAGTGTAACTTGGAACGGAGAGGCCTAACGCCCTTGGCGTTCCCAAGGGGGCTAACTGCAGTTGACTAACGGCTGGTGTTTCGAGCTTTGCAGTACATGACTGTTTAAATACTGTATTCCTTGTAAATGAGGTTTAAAAAAAAATGTTAACGGCTGGTGCCAATATTTTTGTTAATGAAAATGTTCAATGTTGTCTCACTACGGTCTGGTCGGAGCTCTTTGTGTATAAACTGGGCCTGCTCTCTTTTTATAGCCCGGAGGCCTAATTGTGTAACTTTTCTTTCTTTCATAATGTTCTTTTTTTTGTTTGTTTGTTTATAATATCTACTGTCATTTCTTTCGTATAAATATGACATGTAAATTGTCATAATAAAAAGCCCATTTAAATAAGTCGTTGGAGAAGGCCGTGTGATGTAGCGGTTAGAGCGTGGGGGGGGGTCCCTAATGTGGTACCTGTGGGGGCCAGGGGGCCCATTGACACTTTTGCTGGTGCATAAAATCCTAAAAACAGAGTGGGAAGGGGCCATGCAGGCCATCTCGTCCAGCCCCCTGTTCAATGCAGGATCAGCCTCGAGCATCCATGACAAGTGCTTGTTTTGTCCAGTTGTTGCTTAAAGACGGCCAGGGAGGGGAAGCTCACCACCTCCCCAGGCAGCTGATTCCACTGTTGCACAACTCTGACTGTCAAAAAAGTTTCCCCTAATATTCAGTACCTTCTCGCCCTTAATCTAAACCCATTCTTGCGAGTCCTCTCCTCTGCCGCCCACAGGAACAGCTCCCTGCCCTCCTCCTCTAAGTGACAGCCTTTCCGATACTTAAAGAGAGCCATCCTGTCCCCCCTCAACCTCCTCTCCTCCAGGCTGAACATCCCCAAGTCCCTCGGCCTTTCTTCATAGGGCTTCTTGGTCTCCAGGCCCCCAATCATCCTCTTTGCTGTCTTCTGCACCCGCTCCATCCTGTCCACATCCTTCTTTGAAGTGAGGCCTCCAGAACTGCACACAAGACTCCAGGTGCGGCCTGACCAATGCAGTGTACAGCGGGACTATGACACCTTGCAATTTGGATGTTCTGCCACTGTTGATAACGCCCCAAGATCTCATTAGCCTTTTTTGTCGCCGCATCACACTGGCTGCTCATATTTAACTTACGGTCCCCCTGTACCCCAAGATCTTGTTCACACACGCCGCTACCCTGGAGTGTATCCCCCATCCAGTATGCATGATCCTCAATTATGTTACCCAGATGTAGAACTCTGCACTTATCCTTGTTAAATTGCATCTTGTTCTCCTCCCCCCACTTTTCCAGCGTATTCAGATCTCGTAGAATTCTGTCTCTGTCGCTACTCCTCCCAATTTAGTGTCATCTGCAAATGTAATGAGTCGCCCCTCCGCACCCTCATCCAGATAATTGATAAAAACATTGAAAGGTAGCGGGCCCAGAACTGGTGCTCAGCGAGAGCTTTTATTTATTTATTTATTTATTTATTTATTTATTAGATTTTTATCCCGCCCTCCCGCAAAAGCGGCTCAGGGTGGCTTACAACATTAAAACCAATAAAATGATACAATACATCTAAAACAATAACAATACAATAAAATCACAGATTTACACAACAGTACAGTTTACACATGGCGGCGAGCCATAAAGTGCTATGATAGTTGGTCTGGGCTATTAAACGCTAGGCCTTTGATTGGCCACTGCTGACTCGATTGCCTGTGCAGATGTTCACAAACACTGCTTTGGCAGCGGCTGTCACCACAGCACAAGAATGCTCTGTTAGGCTGGCTCCGCCTCCTTGCGGCAGTCATTTTGTGGCTGCGCCCACCACACTGTCAAAATTCCAACAGTGCCCGCAGGCACAGAAGGGCCGAGGACCCCTGGATTTACATAGAAACACAGAGCTTGAAGGACCTCGAGGGTCATCTAGTCCAATCGCCTGCACAATGCAGGAAATTCACAGCTCCCCCAGTGACCTCTGCTCTGTGCCCAGAGAAGACGAAGAAGAAGGGATTGGATTTCTACCCCGCCCTTCACTACCCAAAGGTGTCTCAGAGTGGCTTACAAACTCCTTCCCCTTGCCCTCCCCACAACAGACACCCTGTGAGGTAGCTGGGGCTGAGAGAGCTCTTGACAGAAAGTGCTCTTTTTTCAAGAACAGCTCTTATCAGAACTACGGCTTGCCCAAGGTCATCCAGCCAGGTGCAAGTGGAGGAGTGGGGGAATCAAATCCGGTTCTCCCAGATTAGAGTCCGCCCATTTAACCACTACACCAAAAACCTCCAGGATCCCTGGGCCAAATGTGGCCTGGAGGGAAAGTTCCTTCTTGACCCTGAGAGACGATCGGCATTATCCTGGGCATGTAAGAAAGGGCCACAAGAACTGAGCACTGATGCAACCCTCCCTGCCCTCCCTTCCCATGATCTGCCTACGTTCACAGAATTGGCATTGCTGTCCGATGACCATCTAGCCACTGCTTAAAAACCTCCAAAGGGGAGTCAACCGCCCCGTCAGGAAGTTCTTCCTAACGTTTAACCGAAAACTCTTAATTTGAACCTGTTGGTTCTGGTCTTACCTTCTGGGGCAACAGAAGACAACTCTGCTTCATCCTCTATATGACAGTCCTTCAAATACTTCATTATCACCTCTCAGTCACTTCCTCTCCAGGTTAAACATACCCAGCTCCTTCAACCTTTCCTCCTAGGACTTGGTCTCCGGACCCCTCACCACCAGTGTTCCTTCTAAGCTGAGTTAGTGTGAGCTAGCTCGAAGTTTTTTAGTCTCCGTCTCACAGATTTTTGTCTTAGCTCAGGGAGGAGGGCTCCAGAGCAAACTAATTGATGCAGTAGAAGAAGAAGAGATTGTATTTATACCCTGCCCTTCACTACCCAAGGGTGGGAAGGTAACAGCGTTCCGTGCGCCTTGACGTCTAGTCATGCTGGCCGCATGACCACGGAGAAGTCTTCGGACAGCGCTGGCTCTTTGGCTTGGAAATGGAGATGAGCACCACCCCCTAGAGTCAGATTCGACTGTCTTTCGAGCAAGGGAAACCTTTACCTTTAGTCTTCTGGCACCTCACCTGTTCTCCAAGAAATCTGAAAAATAACATTAACAGAAAAGAGCAAGAGTCCAGGAGCACCTTAAAGACTAACAGAATTTGTGGCAGGGGATGAGCTTTCGTGAGTCGCGGCTCACTTCTTCAGATACAGCTAGAACTTGGGCCCATCTGTCCTCATAACACAAAGTTGATGGATTTCCATTCTGTACGGCTAAATGCCAACCTAGCAGTTCGAAAGCAAGAAATTGCAAGTAGATAAATAGGTACCACTTCGGTGGGAAGGTAACAGCGTTCCGTGCGCCTTGGTGTTTAGTCATGCCAGCCACATGACCACGGAAACGTCTTCAGACAGTGCTGGCTCTTCGGCTTTGAAACGGAGATGAGCACCGCAACCCTAGAGTCGGATTTGACTGGCTTTCAAGCAAGGGAACCTTTACCTTTACTTTATGGCTAAATGTGGTGCCTTCTACAGAGATGGCCGTGTTAGTCTGTCTGTAGCAGCAGAAAAAAAGAGTACAGTAGCACCTTAAAGACATAACATTTGGGGCAGGGTAGAAGCTTTCTCGAGTCACTGCTCAGCTACAGCTAGAATACATTCTAGACTAGATTGTCAGTGTACACTTTCAAGAAGCTGAGATGCCTCGATCACCCAAAGACTCAAATTTCAGGAGGGCAAGAGATGGAAGAGTTACTCGAAAGAGCTTTCCCCTGGCATAGGGGTGTGGTGGTGTCACCGAGCAGGTGGTGCAAGCTAGGGTTGCCAACCTCCTGCTGGGGTCTGGACTCTGGAAGTGTCCTGGAATTACAGTGGATCTCCAGACTGTAAATTGCTTGTTTGTTTGTTTTAAATTCCGCTTGTCCTGCAGAAAACGGCTCCTTTGGAAGGTGTGGACTGCATGGCATCACACCCTTCTCAGGTCTCTCCCCTCCCTAAACCCCACTCACCCCAACCCACCTTCAAATCTCCAGGTATTCCTGAACCCTAGGGGTTGCCAACCTCCAGGTAAGGCCTGTAGTTACAACACATCTCCAGAGGATAGATTAGATATCAGTTCCTCTGGAGAACCCGGCTGCTTTGGAGGGTGGAATCTATGGCATTATACCCTGCTGAGGTTTTTCCCCAAGCTCCATCCCCCGAATCTCCAGGAATATCTAAACCTGGAGTAAGCAACCTAGGGATGCCAGCCTCCAGGTGGAACCTGGAGATCCCCAAAAATCACAGCTCATCTCCAGACTACAGAGATCAGTTCCCCTGGAGAAAATGGATGCTTTGGAGGGTGGACTCTGTGGCATTATACTCCACTGAGGTCCCTGTCTTCCCCAGGCTCCACCCCCAAAACTTCAGGGGTTTCCCAACCTGGATCTGGGAACCCTACCCCCGTTGGTGGCCAGCAGGGACCTGGCAACCTTACCTTCTACTGGACTCCTGTGCTAATGCAAAATACCCTAACAGCACTGGCCCTTGGCCATTAGGATGCTCTGGCACGCACGGCCCTTTGTAAGGTTGCCAAACTTCAGGTGGGGCCTCGATAGGGTTCCCAAGTTTCCCTGGCCACCAGCAGGAGATGGATAAGGTTATCAGATCCAGGTTGGGAAAATCCTGGAGATTTGGGGGTGAATCTTAGAGGACAGGGACCTCAGTAGAGGAGGAGGAGATTGGATTTATACCCCGCCCTTCACTACCCAAAGGAGTCTCAGAGCGGCTCACAAACTCCTTTCCCTCCCCCTCCCCACAGCAGACACCCTGTGAGGTAGGTGGGGCTGAGAGAGCTCTTGACAGAAACGGCTCTTTTTCAAGGACAGCTCTTATCAGAGCTACGGCTTGCCCAAGGTCATCCAGCAGCTGCAAGTGGAGGAGTGGGGAATCAAACCCGGTTCTCCCAGATTAGAGTCCACGCACTTAACCACTACACCAAACTGGGGTCCAAGGCCATAGAGTCCACCCCTCTACAGCATCCGTTTTCTACAGGGGAACAGAGATCAGTTCCCATGGAGGAAACGGCAGTTTGGGATTAGGGTTGCCAGGCCTGGGTTGGGAAATACCTGGAGACTTTGGGGGTGGATCCAGAAGAGGGTGGAGTCTGGGAAGGGGAGGGGCCTCTGCCTGGTACAATGCCATGGAGTCCACCCTTCAAAGCAGCCATTTTCTCCAGGGGAGGCTGATCTCTGTCAGCGGGAGATCAGTTGTAAAAGCGGGAGATCTCCAGGCCCCACCTGGAGGTTGGCAACCCTGTTTGGGATGCTGGACTGAATGGAACTACACCCCAATGAGGTCCCCCCCGTCCCCAAGCCCCGCCCTAATGAGGCTCCACCCCCAAATCTCCAGGTATTTCCCCAGCCCAGAGTTGGCAAACCCTAAGCAGTGTTCCCTCCAAGCTGAGTGAGTGTGAGCTAGCTCAGTTTTTTAGCCTCCAATTCACAGATCTTTGTCTTAGCTCAGGAAGGACGGCTCCAGAGCAAACTGATTTATGCAGTAGCCAAATCCCTCCCTCACAACTTTAATGCCAGAAGCTCCCAAAGCAGAATTTTTGTTCGCAAGGCTCCACAGCTTAGAAGAAGAGGAGATTGGATTTATACCCCGCCCTTCACTACCCGAAGGAGTCTCAGAGCAGCTTACAAACTCCTTTCCCTTCCCCTCCCCTCCCCTCCCCT
>NW_015172045.1:278416-303014 GCF_001447785.1 Gekko japonicus | reverse complement strand
TCCGTGCCCTTAACCCCTACACCAAACTGGCATTGCCCCTAAGCCTTTGCCGGGGGGGGGCTGGGAAAACACAAGCCCCCCCTCCCCTCAGATCACGTGACAAGGCTGTGCGGCCGCCCCTACAATTCAACATGGCGGCTGGAGCAGGGGAGACGGAGAGCGAGAGAGAACCGGAAAGTGGGCTCCGTCGCGTTGCGATGACGTCTCCGGCCGTGACAATAGAGCGGCGGGGAAGCGTCTCTATGGTAACGCGTGACAGGAAGGAGGAGAGCGCTTCCGCCTCGACTTCCGGTGGTGGCTGCTCTGGCGCGGCCGCGGGGACTCTTGGCGCCTCCGCCCGCCCGCCCTCCCGCTCGCCATGAGCTTCCTGAAGCGGATCCCGCCGCCCGGCGAAGGGGTCCGGCTGCGGCAACCCGACACCGAGGCGGGGGGGGGGGGGGGGGGAGAGATGAGAGAGCTTGGTCTTGTGGAACTCGCGGCCACCAGATATCGCAGCCGCCAGGCCCGGGTGGAACACTTCCGGCGCTTTCTTGGCGGGGAGGGATCCCGGCTGGCGGCTGTGGTGGAGCCTCCAGCGGCAGGGGCAGCGTACCCCCGAGAGGGCGGGTCCCGGGCGAGGGCCAGGGAGGGGAGGGGCTGTTCTAGGAGGCGCCCGCCCTGGGCGACGGGGCGCTCCTGGTTCTCTGCATTCCCCTGTGCGATGGTTCGGCTGCGGTGGCGGGAAGGAAGGGAGCCTTCTGGGCCACGGGCAGCTCGCCTCCGGGTGGGGTGGGTCGGGTCGGGGTCCCCCCAGGGTAGGAACCGCCGCTGAAGAAGAAACGACTTGGGCAGGCAATGCTGCGACAGGGCCTGCCAACCTCCCGGTGGGGCCTGGATGTTTTCCACGATCCATCAGCTGGTTTCGAGAGTACAGAGATCAGTAGGGGAGAGGCTGTGGCTCAGTGGCAGAGCCTCTGCTTGGCATGCAGGTGGTCGCAGGTTGCACCTCCAGTTAAAAGGACCAGGCAGGAGGGGATGGGAAAGACCTCAGTGGTAGAGCCTCTGCTTGGCATGCAGAAGGTCCCAGGTTCAGTCCCCGGCATCACCAGTTAAAAGGACCAGGCAGGAGGTGCTGTGAAGGACCTCAGTGGTAGAGTATCTGCTTGGCATGCAGAAGGTCCTAGGTTCGATCCCCGGCACCTCCAGTTAAAAGGACCAGGCAGGAGGGGATGGGAAAGACCTCAGTGGTAGAGCCTCTGCTTGGCATGCAGAAGGTCCCAGGTTGGATCCCCAGCATCTCCAGTTGAAAGGGCCAGGCAGTAGGGGATGTGGAAGACTTCTGCCTGAGACACTGAGAGACCAGGAAGAGGGGAAATGACTCAGTGGTAGAGCCTCTGCTTGGCATGCAGAAGGTCCCAGGTTCAATCCCCGGCATCTCCAGTTCAAAGGATCAGGCAGGAGCTGATGTGAAAGACCTCTTTCTGAAACCTTGCAGAGATGTAGTCAGAGGCTGTGGCTCAACAGAAGAGCCTCTGCTTGGCATACAGAAGGTCCCAGGTTTGATCCCCAGCATCTCCAGTTAAAAAAGGACCAGGGATAGGATGGGAAAGACCTCAGCCTGACCCTGGAAAAGCTGCTGCCAGTCTGAGTAGCCAATACGGACCTTGATGGAGTAAGGATCTGATGCAATATATGGTACCTTCACATGTGCTCCAGTGTTTCCTCTAAGCTGAGTTAGGCCCCGGTCACACGGGCCGGATATCGCAGGGGGGGGAGGCGTGGCTAATTGGCCCGGTGTAGTTTGATCCGCGATTATGCAATCCGACGTGCCGGCAGGTAACCGAGGGTGGCGATCACACGACGATCCTGCAGCGTGGCAAAGAAGTGGCGCGGCGCGATCACACAAGCAATGGCTAGGCGCCGCAGCCGTGACAAACGGGGTCTTTTTTTAAAGCCGAAACGGCACTTTCGCTTTCCTCTTTGTGCACATGCACCATTGGGTGCTTGCGCGCATCTTGTGGAGACTGGGGGGGGACCTGTTTGCAAAGGGACATGGGCGGGCGCCGGATGCCACCACCAGAAACGCGATCAGACGCCCGCCCTTGCCCCGCGGTTTCCAGAAACTAGTACCTCGGAGGTACTAGTTTTTAACTCCGCATCTTCGGCGGGAAGCCTCGGGTTCGCCATGGGAGCTCTACGTTTCCCAGATGTTGCGATGTGATCACGCCCAGAAAATCTGCCTACCTTCCATCTCTGTAGCATGGCTAATGCTCTGTGTGACCGCAGCCTTAGTGTGAGCTAGCTCACAGTTTTTTAGCCTCCAGCTCACAGATTTTTGTCTTAGCTCAGACAGGATGGCTCCAGAGCAAACGAATTGATGCAGTAGCCAAATCGCTCGCTCACAACTTTAATGCCAGCAGCTCACAGAGTAGAACTTTTGCTCACAAGACTCCACAGCTTAGAGGGAGCATTAGTGTGCTCATGGGGAGATGGAGGCTGTGATTTTCAGCCCTGGCCCCTACCTGGTGGAATGAGCTCTCATGGGAGATCAGGGCCGTGCAGGACCTTTTACAGTTCCGCAGCGCCTGCAAGGTCGAGCTCTTCCGCCAGACTTTTAACTAGAGTGAGAGATGTCCCTCCTTCTTTTTTGGGTCTCCCCTCAGTGGGTCAGAACGGCTTACCAGAGATGGCATCTGAGACTTAATTCTAAGGACAGCTGCACCGGCTGAAGGATATAGTTGTAATTTATTAGTGTTTTAATTGTATTTTTACCAGTTCCTTTGTATTTTATATATTGTGTTTTTATTAAATCTGATGTAACCCGCCCTGAGTTTACCATGCAGGGAGGGTGGGATATAAATCAAATACATAAAGATAAAGTAATTGTATATGTGTGGGGGGGGTGAAGCTGGGAGGGGGCTGAGTCACCAGAAGGAGGATGAGTTTGCCTGCGGCTGTCTTGGTGCAGAGCTGGTGGACCTCTTGGTGGCCCCTGGTATTTCTGGCCACGTGTGACACAGAGTGTTGAACTGGATGGGCCAATGGCCTGATCTAACATGGTTTCTCTTATGTTCTTATGTTGCTGTAAGTCGGTACTTCCCAGCACTGATGCAGCTCTCAAATAGCCAGAGAATATTCAGGGAACTTGGAGGATGTTCCATAAAAACCGGCAGAGGAGAACTTTGAGAAGGATTATCAGAAATTTCAGTGGTATTGAGTGTAGTCTCATATCAGTTGAGGATCTGGAGGGCCAACAGAGGCCAAGGTCTTCCCAACCGGTTCCTCTGGAGGGCTGACAACAGGGCAGAGAGGCCGAGGCCTTCCCCTGATCAGAACCTCAGAAGAGCCCTGCTGGATCAGACCAGTGGTCCATCTAGTCCAGCCTCCTGTCTCACACAGCGGCCAGCCAGTTCCTCTGGAGGACCAACCACAGGGCAGAGAGTCCGAGGCCTTCCCCTGATCAGAACATCAGAAGAGCCCTGCTGGATCAGACCAAGCGGTCCATCTAGTCCAGCCTCCTGTCTCACACATCGGCCAGCCAGTTCCTCTGGAGGGCCAACAACAGGGCACAGAGGCTGAGGCCTTCCCCTGCTGTTGCCTCCCGGCACTGGGATTCAGAGGTTTAGTGCCTCCAAATGTGGAGGTTCCGTTCAGTCACCATGGCTAGGAGCCACTGATAGACTTATCATCCAGGAATATCTAATCTCCTTCTAAAGCTGTTTATTTCTGTGGCCCGGCCCTGTGTTTGTTTTCATTATGAGAACGGCACATGATAAAGCATTCCTCCACGCGAAGACATTTCCTCCTTGCAGTATGAAATGGTGTTATCCAAACACCTCACTGAGATCTAGGCTCTTATGTGGTACCGTTGCCAGTTTTAAATCGGCTAAGGGTTTAGGGCTAGCAATTAAGAAGCAGAGATGCACTTAAGACTGTCAGTCTCCAAGAGATGCAAATGTATGTTCATTCTCAACTGATAATTCCCACCCACCCCCTTCCCAGTCCTTGGCATGTACGTGTGCTGTTCAGGACGATCATAATAGTGAAGAAGAAGAAAAGATTGGCTTTATACCCCGCCCTTCACTACCCAAAGGTGTTTCAGAGCGGCCTACAAACTCCTTTCCCTTCCCCTCCCCATAACAGACACCCTGTGAGGGAGGTTACAATTGAAAATATATTTTTTTTGATTATATTTATATTGACTACAGCTACAATAGGTAAAGGTAAAGGTTCCCTTGCTCGAAAGCCAGTCGAATCCGACTCTAGGGTTGCGGTGCTCATCTCCGTTTCCAAGCCGAAGAGCCAGCGCTGTCCGAAGGCGTTTCCGTGGTCATGTGGCCGGCATGACTAAACACCAAGGCGCACGGAACGCTGTTACCTTCCCACTGAAGTGGTACCTATTTATCTACTTGCAATTTCTTGCTTTCGAACTGCTAGGTTGGCAGGAGCTGGAACTAGAGACAGGAGCTCACCCTGTCTTGCGGCACCCGGGTCTTGAACCGCTGAACTACTGACCTTCCACAGCCTGCAGTTCAGCGTCTTAACCACTTGAGCCACCGCAGCTCCGCAGCTAGAATACTACTAGCTAAATACTAGAAACAGGAGTTCCTTCCCTCAAGAGAGGAATTAGTGTATAAATTGTTAGATACAGCGGAACTTGATAAATTAAGCATCATGCTTCAAGGAAAAGATGAAAAAAAATTTGTTGAAAGGTGGAAGCGTTTATATATATGGATAAATAATCAGTAGAAGTTATAGACTCAAAAGGATATAGATTTGTCTGTATACACTTTGTATGTATTTAGAAAACCGAAAATAAAACTTGGAGACAAACTCCTTTCCCTTCCCCTCCCCACAACAGACACCCTGTGAGGTAGGTGGGGCTGAGAGAGCTCTTGACAGAAACGGCTCTTTTTTCAAGAACAGCTCTGACAAAACTATGGTTTGCCCGAGGTCATCCAGCCAGGTGCAAGTGGAGGAGTGGGGAATCAAACCTGGTTCTCCCAGATTAGAGTCCGCGCACTTCACCACGACACCAAACAGTGCCATCGTTCTAGCCTGCAACTGGAAGGTTTGTCATGGCCCAGACCTGAAAAAGCAGCCGTCTTGGATGCTTGTAACTGAAGAATGCAGCATCAAAGTATCTTAAATGCTTTTATTTGTTTAAATCAGAGGTTCCCAAGCTTGTTTGGCCGACCGCCCCCTTTTCAGGGGGGAAAAAGTACTCAGCGCCCCCCTGGAAATCTGCCTTCAAAAAGTGGACAAAAAGATGCAGTTTGTGGATCTGCACCTAGATCGTTCCAGCACCCCTGAGGGGGCGGTATTGCCCACTATGGGAACCAGTGGTTTAAATTATCCCGCATGTGTCTTACATCTCATGTTCTGAAAACCAGCTTTTAATTGTTTGGGAGAAAAATCTTTAGCCTGGGAATGGGTCTGTTTAGCCTGGGAAAGAGAAGACTTCGAGGGGACATGATTGCAGTCTTTGAAGGGCTGTCATGTAGAAGATGGATCGGATCTATTCTTTCTTGCTTCGGACTGCAAGACTAGATCTAATGGGTGGAAATTACAAGGCAGTCGTTACCATCTAAATATCAGGAAAAACATCCTAACTATAAGAGTGGTAGAGCAGTGGAACAGTCTGCCTGGTTTGATTCCCCACTCCTCCACTTGCACCTGGTTGGATGAACTTGGGCAAGCCGTAGCTCTGATAAGAGCTGTTCTTGAAAAGGCAGTTTCTGTCAGAGCTCTCTCAACTCCACCTACCTCACAGGGTGTCTGTTGTGGGGAGAGGAAGGGAAAGGAGTTTGTAAGCCGCTCTGAGACGCCTTTGGGTAGTGAAGGGCGGGGTATAAATCCAATCTCCTCCTCCTCTTGGAAGGTGGATGCTCCTTCGATGGGCGTTTTCAAGCAGAGGCTGGACGACCATCTTTCGGGTATGTCGTAGGGCTCTCTTTCGGCTCTGCTCCTGCAGAGTGCAGGGGGTTGGACTAGATGACCTGCAAGCTCCCCTCCAACTCTAACATTCTATGATTCTATGAAAATGGGCTGGAAAGTACATAAACAAATAAATCTGTGGTTTTCACGAAGACCCGAAGGGTCATCCAGGGAGGTAAGCAAAGATTGCTGTGGGCAATAAAAGTTGAATGACTTGGTGCCTTAATTCTCCTTGCCTCTTGGCCTTCTCAGAGAGAGGGGGCCGATTCCAGGAGCCTGGCTGGGAAGGGAAGGATTCAGGAGGGTGAAAGGATGTGTGCCTACAAGTGAAAACTGTGTTCTCACTTCATTTCCACCCCACCCCCCAGCCGTCTGTCATGGATAGAGAACTCCGGCCTTGGCTTCTCCCTGGAGTACCCCACTATCAGCTTACATGCCATTTCCAGGGACCTGAATGCCTATCCGTGGGAGCATTTGTACGTCATGGTGAATGCAAAATTTGAAGGTAAGGCCTCCCTTTGGCCCCGTCAGAGAGAATCGTCCTGGTAGATAGGAGCCTTGGGTTCGAATCCTTAAGTACAGAAGTTTGGTGGGTGGTTTAATTTTTTTATTAATTTTTTTTTCTTTTGAGAATTAAGGATACAGAAAGGAAAAAAGGGCAATAGGGAAATTAAAAGTATAGAATCAGATAAAATATTTACACTTTTCCAGGACATTCATATTGTTGTTGTTTTTTTAAATAACTTTTTTATTAATTATGAAAATAACATTACAGGTAAGATAGCATTGTAGTAACGTAAACTCACAATCTAAATAATACATTATACATTAATAGTTCAATGTCAGTACAAACGGTACAAACAATGTTAACATATATATCTATGATTTTTCACCTGATATTTAGATCTTTATTTCAGGAATTTCTCCTTGTTCAAGCAAATACTTAAGTATAGGTAGCCAAACTGCAGCAAAATTTAAGGCAGACTTATATGCATTATCTTGCAATTCGTTATTTTTGCCATTGTATAAATTTTCCATAGCTTGTCATGCCAATGTTTTCTTGTAGGTTTTTTATTGCTTTTCCATACTAATGCGATAGAATTTTTTACAGCTACTAGTAATATTGCCACTCTTTCAGCTATACATTTTGAGCTTACATTGGTTTGCCACCTGTTCAACAAAATATGTTCCGCCATATTGTCTATTATCTGGCCAGTTATGTTCTTGATTTGCACTAAAATGTCTGTCCAAAATTGCTGCAACTTAGGAAGGCCATTCATATTGCTAGCGTCTCTCTGCGGTGATGTAGATGAGATCATGGCCACCGTTCCCTGCTTTCCGAATCCAGAACGGGTTTTGCTGACGCCGTCTCATGTGCTTGCCATGCCTTTCCCCAAATACCCCTGTTGATCCATCAGAGAGGTTAGCCCGAAACGTCCGGTGTTGTTGACTTGAGAGCCTACATTTCAATTCCTCAGCAGAAGAATCGAAGGAGGCTCCCATGGGCGACGGGGAGCAGGAGGAGGAGGAAGAAGAAGACAGCGACGATGAGCTGGAGCCGATTTCAGAGTTCAGATTCATCCCCAGCGACAAATCGGCCCGTAAGTAGGAAATCGCTGACTGTGCCTCGGTTGAGTTAAGTAATGGTCACCCATTCGAACCTTCCACTGTGTTGTGGGGTGTAACTCTGCAGCTGTTAGAAATGGGAAATACAAGTTGTTTGTTTGTCTTGTTAGACTTCTATCCCGTCCTACCCACATTGTAGGCGGGGCTGCAGTGGCTCAGTGGTTAAGATGCTGAACTGCAGACCGGAAGTTCAGCAGTTCGAGACCCGGGGTGAGCCCCCGTCTCTCTGGCCCCAGCTCCTGCCAGCCTTGAAAGGTAAAGGTTCCCTTGCTCGAAAGCCAGTCAAATCCAACTCTAGGGTTGTGGCGCTCATCTCCGTTTCAAAGCCGAAGAGCCAGCGCTGTCTGAAGACGTTTCCGTGGTCATGTGGCCGGCATGACTAAACACCAAGGCGCACGGAACGCTGTTACCTTCCCACCGAAGTGGTACCTATTTATCTACTTGCAATTTCTTGCTTTCGAACTGCTAGGTTGGCAGGAGCTGGAACTAGAGATGGGAGCTCACTCCGTCATGCGGCACCCGGGTCTCGAACGGCTGAACTACCGACCTTCCACGGCCTGCAGTTCAGCATCTTAACCACTTGAGCCACCGCAGCTCCAGCCTCGAAAGCAAGTAGATAAATAGGTACCGCTTCGGTGGGAAGATAACAGTGTTCCGTGCGCCTCGGCATCTAGTCACGCCGGCCACATGACCACGGAAACGTCTCGGGACAGTCCTGGCTCTCCGGCTTGGAAACGGAGACGAGCGCCGCAGCCCTCGAGTCGGCTTCGACTGGCTTTCGAGCAAGGGAAACCCTGACCTTCCCAACATGTAGGTCTGCCATGAATGCCGATTTACAATTAAAATACAGAACAATCCATTTAAAATCAATAAAACCACCAACACACTAAAACAACAACGCGCCTCAACAGGTAATGTAGTGGTCCCGTCAAGCGTCTAGGAACTGCGGTCACCGAAGGGGAGGCCAGATCAAAGTGGATCCCAGAAGCCAAGCAGAGCCAACCCCGGTCAGTCTGTGGATGGGAGGCCACCAAGGAAGTCTAGGGTTGCCACGCAGAGGCAGGCCAGGGCAAACCGACTCTTGTCTTGGAAACTCCATGAGGGGTCGCCGTAAGTCAGCTGTGACTTGGTCCCCCCCCCCCCCCCCGGCCCCCCCCTCCCCCCGGGACCATCCCTCCACATGCAACTCTTGGTCATGTCGACCGAATGCTTGAGGAGGCAGAGCTGACATGGGCGTAGAGATGTGAAGGCCCGGGAAAAACCGGGAAAAAAACATTTTTTCCTTTTTGTTTTTTTCAGAAAAATTGGAAAAATTGAAAAAAGGAAAAAAAATTGATTATGGAACGTTTTATTTTAACATGATGAATAAAATATTTTAAGACAAGGTGTTCAAATATTTTCCAAATCATTTCTAAAATATATATATATGGTATCAGATTGATCTAATTTCTGTGCACTGAGGACAAGCAAGTCCTAGGTTACCAACTGAACCCTCCAATGCAAGAACAAGATGCATTTCTTCCTTTAGGAGGTGCGATTGTCAGTAGAAAATAAAAAAGTTTCAGTGTTGTTTTTGCATGTGTGTGGGTATTCTGTTTGAAATAATTGTTTGGATACACTATATTTCTAATATGCTAGTTGTGATAATTTCATGCCAAGTAAAAATGTCCATAGTCATATTTTATGTTCCTAAAGTAACAGAATGACTTTCAATCTAGAATGTAGCTTTTTTTCCCAATTTTTCCGAACATTTCCGTTTTTTCCTGAAAAAACCCCGGAAAATTGGTTTTTTTCCGAGCTTCAAAATTTCCAGAAATTTTACATCTCTACGTGTGCGCATTGGATGGTACGAGGCCGCTCCGCAGGGTTCTCCCTCAGTCCATCGCAGAGAGCCAGCTGACCGTTGGCCCTTGTGTTTTCTGTCTCCAGTGGAAGCCATGTTCTCGGCGATGTGCGAATGCCAAGCCCTGCACCCGGATCCCGAAGACGAAGACTCCGACAACAATTACGACGGCGACGAGTACGACGTGGAGGCCCACGGTTAGTCGAACGTCGGCATTTCGGGGTTTACCCCGGGGTCCTCTTTGGGCCGTAGGAAGGGACTGCTTTGCGTCCCTCCCCCAAAAGTGGGGGGAAAGATCAAAATACTCTTTTTAGCAGTCTATCTGTTTATTTTAATCTGCTTGAGTGCCTTCAGCTCATAGCAGCTTAAGACCTTTGTTCAGTTATTTAGCGGAAGAACTCTAGTCTGGAGAACCGGGTTTGATTCTCCACCTCCTCCTCCACATGAAGCCAGCCAGGTGACCTTGGGCCAGTCACAACCTCTCTCAGAACCCCCTCGGCCCTGCCTGCCTCACAAGGTGCCCATTGTGAGGAGAGGAAGGGAAGGCGATTGGACGCCATTTCAAGGCTCCTTCGGGTAGTGAAGAGCTGGGTATAAAACCAACTGTTATTATCGTTATTATTAAAAGAATTATATCCCGTCTTTCCGTGTGGTTCAGGGCAGCTTATGACTGGTTGAAAACATTTCCAGGTAAAGCCAAAGCTAAAACAGCAAATCCCAAATCTCCTCTGCCTTGAAAAGATGTCTGCCATTCAAACACACACACACACCCAAAGCCATAGCAAAGAGGCGGGCTTTGACCACTACCTTTGATGGAAGTGACATACATCCTGGCAAATGGAATCTTTGACACCAGAATAGTTTGAAGAATTGGTACGGCTACTATCTATGGCCTGCTGTACAAACTTGTAGCAATTGCAAAAGCATATAAGAAAACAACATCTGGTCATATAAACCTGAGCCTGCGGGGAGGGCGGGATAGAAATCCAAATAAATAAATAATAAATAAATATAGAAGAAGAAGAGGAGGAGATTGGATTTATACCCCGCCCTTCACTACCCAAAGGAGTCTCAGAGCGGCCTACAAACTCCTTTCCCTTCCCCTCCCCACAACAGACACCCTGTGAGGTAGGTGGGGCTGAGAGAGCTCTTGACAGAAACTGCTCTTTTTCAAGAACAGCTCTTATCAGAACTATGGCTTGCCCAAGGTCATCCAGCCAGGTGCAAGTGAAGGAGTGGGGACTCTACTCCCAGAGTAGAGTCCGCGCACTTAACCACTACACCAAACTGGCTCTGGTTGGTATAGTGGTTATTGACCACTGAGGAAGGTCCGAAGGCGCCGAAATGCGTATGGTCCTTAAGTCAAAAAGTTTTCCCCATCAATTGTTTTTGTATAATAACTAACTTGGTTGTATAAGCCTTTCAAGTCTGAGACTTAGACTATTTCTTTTAACCGTACGTTTTAGCTATGTGTACTCCCTAATAAACATTTTGTATTTTTTTATATAATATAGTTGTTAGCTTGACCCACTTAGTTTGCAGGCTTCGAAGTGCCTCCTGAAGATCTCCTGGGGGGGGGACCGTCTTCGGGGAGCCCCTTCCACAGAGCCAGAGCCACGACCGAAAAGGCCCTGGGCTCTAGTTGATGCCAGGTTGGCCAGTTTGGTGTCGTGGTTAAGTGCTCGGACTCTAATCTGGGAGAACCGGGCACTTGCAGCTGCTGGAGGACCTTGGGCAAGCCGTAGCTCTGGCACAGCTGTTCTCTCAAGGACAGTTCTGTCAGAGCTCTCTCAGCCCTGCCCACCTCCCAGGGTGCTTGTTGTGGGGAGGGGAAGGGAAAGGAGTTTGTAAGCCGCTCTGAGACACCTTTGGGTAGTGAAGGGCGGGGTATAAATCCAATCTCTTCTTCTTCTTTAAGAGCAGTTTCTGTCAAGAGTTCTCTCAGCCCCACCTACCTCACAGGGTGTCTGTTGTGGGGAGGGGAAGGGAAAGGAGTTTGTAAGCTGCTCTGAGACTCCCTTGGGTAGTGAAGGGTGGGGTATAAATCCAATCGCTTCTTCTTCTAAGCGGTGGGGGAGCCAGCGGAGGGCTGCCTGAGGACCGTAGCTGGCACACTAGGGTGTATGGAAAGAAAAAGCCTTTCAGATCGGTGGTCCTCGAGTCATGGAGGGCCTTTAAAGGTCATAACCAGCACCCTGATTTGAATCCGGAGACAGATCTCGTAGCAAACAATCCAGCATTAAGAACCAGGCTTTGGGAAGAAAGATACACTTGGCCAGTCGTTCCTTATGTGTTGCTGAACAGCATGTTTCTACGACGTACGTCTGGGTATCGATAGGCTTCAGAATGAGATCGAGACGGATCTGTGGATGGACGTTAACCAGGGCGAGCCAAAGTGTTCCTCTCTGATTAGATTCAGGTGGGATCGCCGTGTTGGTCCGAAGCAATAGAACAAAGTTTGAGTCCAGGGGCACCTTTAAGACCAACAAAGTTTAATTCTGGGTATAAGCTTTTGTGTGGGAGGGCTTCTAATGTCCTGGCCCCCACTGGTGGACCTCCTGATGGCCCCTGGTATTTTTGGCCCTGTGTGACAGAGTGTTGGACTGAATGGGCCTGTGACCTGATCCAACATTGGCGTCTCTTATGTTCTTAAGTCCTTCTTCACCCAAAGAGTGATGAACACATGGAATTCACTGCCACAGGAGATGGTGGCAGCTACAAGCATGGACGGCTTCAGGAGGGAATTAGATAAGCATATGGAGCAGAAGTCCATCAGTGGCTATTAGCCACAAGGTACAGATAGGAACTCTCAGTCTGGGGCAAGTGATGCTCTGCCTTCTTGGCGCTTGGGGGCGTCAACAGTGGGAGGGCTTCTAATGTCCTGGCCCCACTGGTGGACCTCCTGATGGCACCTGGTATTTTTGGCCACTGTGTGATACAGAGTGTTGGACTGGATGGGCCTTTGGCCTGATCCAACATTGGCGTCTCTTATGTTCTCTTATGTTCTTAAGTCCTTCTTCACCCAAAGAGTGATTCACACATGGAATTCACTGCCACAGCAGGTGGTGGCAGCTACAAGCATGGACGGCTTCAGGAGGGAATTAGATAAGCATATGGAGCAGAAGTCCATCAGTGGCTATTAGCCACAAGGTACAGATAGGAACTCTCAGTCTGGGGCAAGTGATGCTCTGTCTTCTTGGTGCTGGGGGGGGGGGCAACAGTGGGAGGGCTTCTAATGTCCTAGCCCCACTGGTGGACCTCCTGATGGTATTTTTGGCCACTGTGTGACAGAGTGTTGGACTGGATGAGCCTTTGGCCTGATCCAACATTGGCGTCTCTTATGTTCTTATGTCCTTCTTCACCCAAAGAGTGATTCACACATGGAATTCACTGCCACAGCAGGTGGTGGCGGCTACAAGCATGAACGGCTTCAAGAGGGAATCAGATAAGCATATGGAGCAGAGATTCATCAGTGGCTATTAGCCACAAGGTACAGATAGGAACTCTCAGTCTGGGGCAAGTGATGCTCTGTATTCTTGGTCCTTGGGGGGGGGGCAACAGTTGGAGGGCTTCTAGTGTCCTGGCCCCACTGGTGGACCTCCTGATGGCACCTGGTATTTTTGGCCACTGTGTGACACAGAGTGTTGGACTGGATGGGCCTTCCAACATTGGCTTAGAGACGGGGTCCTGGACTAGGTAGATGGATCCTCATGCAGAGCTCTGATAGCACAATGAACGTTCTAGTTTTTGATTCGCACAGAGCTCAGCGTGCCTAACGTGCCTGTTAAGCGTGTAGAGAGTTACCACTAAGAAATACTTTGGTCTCTCTTCCTCATGTTCAGTTGAGACCTGCTCAGAGCCTTTGAATCCTGGCAGCCAGGAAGTTAAGTCAGGGAAACGGCCCCGTTCCCGTTGTCCTGGGCACGCTCACCAGGATCTAAGAGCTATTTTGGGCCGTACCCAAAGGCTTCCGCTAACCACTCAAGCAGCAGAGCTTGGTGGCGTGTCCTAAGTGGCTTTTCAAGCATCAAAGGAGGTTACTCTAATGCCTTGGCATGGGCAGGTGAGAAACCCAAGGCCCTTTGTATTTGGGGGAAGGGCAGTGAGGAAGACAGGGTTTTCTCCCACCTCTGTAGATGACAGTAGAAAAGAGGTGGAGCCACCTTCAAGACTTAACAAAATGTGCGGCAGGACGTGAACTTTTGTGAGTCACTGCTCACTTCTTCAGATACCTGGTAGCACCTGAAAGACTAACAAAGTTTGTGGCAGGCCATCAGCTTTCATGACTCGCTGCTCACTTCGTCAGATACAGCTAGAATGAGAGTCCCTCTGTCCTTATATCACAAGGCTGACAGATCCCCAGTCTGTTCGGCTAACCGTGGTGCCTTCCATGGAGATAGATCCAGACGGGTCACCGTGTCAGTCTGTAGCAGCAGAAAAGAGCAAGAGTCCCGGAGCACCTTCAAGATTGGCAAGATTTGTGGCAGGGTGTGAACTTTTGGGAGTCACGGCTCACTTCCATGGATACAGCTAGAATTGGGAGTCCATCCATCCTTATATCACAAGGCTGATGGATTCCCAGTCTGTTTGGCTAACCGTGCCTTCCATGGAGGTGGATGGTGCCTCCCATGGAGATAGATCCAGAAGGACAGCCATGTTAGTTTGCCTGTAGCAGCAGAAAAGAGGAAGAGTCCCAGAGCACCTTCAAGACTGACAAAATTTGTGGCAAGGAAGGAGCTTTTGCGAGTCACCGCTCACTCCTTCAGATACTCACGGAAGCTCCGACCCGGCTACAAATTTTAATGTGCTCCTGGACTCTTGCTCTTTTCTACTGCTTGCTCTTTTCCCCCCGGGACCTTCTGCATGTCAAGAAGATGCTCTAAGGCTGAGCCACAGCCCCTCCCTCTAGTGCAACCAGCCGGGTAGGTCCAGAGTCATCAAGAAGAAGAAGAAGAGACTGGATTTATACCCCGCCCTTCACTGCCCAAAGGAGTCTCAGAGCGGCTTACAAACTCCCATCCCTTCCCCTCCCCACAACAGGCACCCTGTGAGGCAGGTGGAGCATCCTTGCACCAGTGGATCACAGGATCCAACCCCTAATCTTTAAAGAAAGTACAGTCCTATCCAGTCTATGCTGACTCTTCATCCCTAGATCAGTCATGGAGAACAAGAGCACCCCAGCTTACTGAATTTCAATTCAGTGTCCCACATCCATTCTATTACCAGTTTCAAAGACTTGTTAAGCATACCTGCTATCTCACTTGACTTTCTCTTTTAACTTGCACTCTACGGTTCTTAAATGCACCCCCCCTTTCTGTTTTAAAGAGAGGTACTTTTAATTTAACAAGGCAGTTTTCCAAGAGAACGCTAGCCCTGCCTCCCTTCCATAATGTTAGGACAGAGCTATCTCTGCAAATGGCCACAGATAGTACAGTGCCGGGGGGGGTGGGGCTGAGAGAGCTCTTGACAGAAACTGCTCTTTTTCAAGAACAGCTGTGCCAGAACTATGGCTTGCCCAAGGTCATCCAGCAGCTGCATGTGGAGGTACGGGGAGTCAACCCCAGTTCTCCCAGATTAGAGTCCGCGCACTTAACCACGACACCAAACTGGCTCTGCCAGTCGGCAAGTGCAAACGTGAACCATCGAAGTTAAGCTGTCGTGCGTGGAGGCGCTGCTGTTTTGGGCCGCCAGCTAAAGGCTCTTTGGGCGTTCTCCCCCCCCCCCCCTCCCCGTGCAGAGGGGGGCCAAGGCGACATTCCATCGTTCTACACCTACGAAGAAGGCCTGTCTCGTTTGACCACAGAGGGCCAGGCGACCCTGGAGAGGCTGGAAGGCATGCTGGCCCAGTCGATAAGCTCCCAGTACCACATGGCCGGCGTCCGGACAGAAGATTCCATCCGAGATTTTGAAGGTGAGGTTTTGACTCGCTTTGCTGCACGTCGAATCCAGGAATGAAGCGCGACGCGGTTTTGAGGTGAACTCACTGTAGCCGGTAAGCTTGTGTTGGTTGCTAAGAATGCACAGGAGATGTTCGCGGGAGACTGTTCTGCCCGGGATACCTTCTTGACCGAGGTGCACAATTTAAAAATAAAAATCCAGGGGGGGGCAATAAGGGGTCGCGACTGGAGCTAAGTGGTTGCCTCATGAGAGCAGAGGTTTGCATTTTAGAACCTAAGAAGAACCTTGCTGGATCAGGCCAGTGAGGGTCCATCTAGTCCAGCCTCCTGTCTCACACAGTGGCCAGCCAGTTCCTCTGGAGGGCCAACAACAGGGCAGGGAGGCCGAGGCCTTCTCCTGATAAGAACATCAGAAGAGCCCTGCTGGATCAGACCAGCAGCACCTTGTCCAGAATCCTGTCTCACACAGTGGCCAACCAGTTCCTCTGGACGGCCGACATCAGGAAATGGCCAAGGCCTTCCCCTGATGTTGCCTCCTGGCTCTGGGATTCAGAGGCACTAAGTTTCCGTCAGCCACATATCTAGTAGCCATTGATGGACTTATCCTCAGTGAACCCATCTAATCCCCTTTAAAGCTGTCCGTGCCTGTGGCCGTCACTACTTCCTCTGGCAGCGAATTCCACATTTCAATTGCTCTCTGTGTAAAATAGTATTTCCTTTTGTCTGTCCCGAACCTACTGCCCGTCAGCTCCACTGGATGCCCTTGAATTCTAGTCTTTCGGGAGCGGGAGAAGAAATGGTCAGCTCTGTCCACCCCATGCATCATTGTATAAACCCCTATCATGTCCTTTTCTCCCTTTCTCACAATACAAGAACTCGTGGGCACTCCATGAAACTGCTGAGCGGTCGGGTTAAAACGGATAAAAGGAAGTACTTCTTCACCCAAAGAGTGATTAACACATGGAACTCACTGCCACAGGAAGTGGTGGCGGCTACAACCATGGACGGCTTCAAAAGGGAATTGGGTACACATATGGAGCAGAGGTCCATCAGTGGCTATTAGCCACAAGGTATAGATAGGGGCTCTGGGGCAAGTGATGCTCTGTCTTCTTGGTGCTTGGGGGGGGGGGCAACAGTGGGAGGGCTTCTAGTGTCCTGGCTCCACTGGTGGACTTCCTGATGGCACTGGTATTTCTGGCCATTGTGTGACACAGAGTGTTGGACTGGATGGGCCTTTGGCCTGATCCAACATTGGCGTCTCTTATGTTCTTATGTCGTGTGCCCCCCCCCCCCAAAGTCGTCTCTTTTCTGAATTGAAAAGTCCCGGACACTTTCCTCACAGGGGAGGTGCTCCAACCCTGTAATCATCTTGGTTGCTCTCCTCTGTACTTCTTACCAGCCCTGTGGTGTCCTTTTGGAAGCCCTTGAGATGCAACAGAGAAATTCCTTGCATCTGCAAACAACCTATTTTTCCGTTGCATCCCATGGGCTTGCAAACAAAGGCAGTGTCAGAGCCCACGGAGAAATCAGTTCCCAATTACAGTCATTCAGAAGGACTTAAAGTTTATTAAGACAGTGATAGGATCCAGACTCAAAACGTTCTTTGTTCGAACGGGGGTCAAGCGCGAGAAGCGAGCAATGATACTGCCATCAAATGAAGCCAATCACACTTACCCGATAAGCCCGACGGACCAACGGTTCCAAATTCCCAGGGAAAAGAGAATACCAGAGGCAGTACAGGTCTCATGGTTACATGGCACATCAGAGAGAGAACAACACAGAGGCCAGAAACAAAACTATACACCCTTGTTCCCACCCCCCACATCTCCATGGCAACCAAGCCCAAGACAGCCACTTGGTTGACAGGCAACTTGGATTCACAAACTGGTGGGGTGGGGGTCCAAATGGTACTGGGAGGTGTTCAACATGCCCCCTTCCTAGTTCTTTTTTTTTTTAAGTACCCATAGGTACACTTTTATTAATTTTTTTTAAATCTACAACAAACAAATCTACACACTAGAAACAGATACTCTACTACACATGACGTATATACCAAGAGTGCAGTTAACATTATATGCTTATATGCAATTACTTAATTAATGAAAACTCTATATCAAATACTTTCCATTCTTCTATCTTCTGTGTTCTCAAGTCCATTGCGCTATCCTTGCCTAATCTTCTATTACATTTGCATTATACCAATCATAAAACTTTTTCCATGTTTTTTTGAAATGTCCACTCTTTACTTAATCTCATTTTCTGCTGTTTCAAAAAGTTTATTCACAAACTCCTGTTTCGTTGGTATCACCATGGTTTCCCAATATTTGGCATATAAGATTCTTGCAGCTGTCATCATATAAACAGTCAAATACCTATTCTCTTTTTCATAATCCTTTGGAAATATATTTATTTATTTATTATTTATATTTCTATCCCGCCCTCCCCAGAGGCTCAGGGCGGCTTACAAAGTATATCGCAAGATAATACAATAAAACAATACAAAACTATTAGCCACAAGGTATAGATAGGGACTCTGGGGCAAGTGATGCTCTGTCATCTTGGTGCTTGGGGGAGGGGGGTCAACAGTGGGATGGCTTCTAATGTCCTGGCCCCACTGGTGGACCTCCTGATGGCACTGGTATTTCTGGCCACTGTGTGACACAGAGTGTTGGACTGGATGGGCCTTTGGCCTGATCCAACATTGGCATCTCTTATGTTCTTAACATTAAAAATATTAAAAATACATCACAGTAATGGACAACTTTTGGTGCTCCTCTCCTAAAGACAAGATGGCCGTCCCCTAAAACGTCCCATTCTCACCCAAGATGCCCGCATTATGATCATGGACGGAAATCATGTGGCGTTGGTGGTCCCATGGCGATGGCGGCTCCTATTCAAAAGCCTGGCGGAAGAGCTCCGTCTTGCAGGCTCTGCGGAACTGAGCTAGGTCCCGCAGAGCCCTGAATTCTCCTCTGGGAGCTCATTCCACCAGATAGGAGCCGCCACCGAAAACGCCCTATTCCTGGTCATGACAAGTTTGATGGACCGGGGACCTGGCACATCCAGTAAGCTCTGATTCCCCGACCGTAGTGCTCTTGGGGGAACGTGTGGGGAAAGGCGGTCCCTCAAGTTGAATATATTCAACAGCAAGACCTCTGGACTAAATGGAATCTTTGCTCTTAGTATCTTCTCCATCAAACTATGGACCCCCTTCCTAGTTCTTGTCATGTTCCTGGAATGCAGTGACGGGGCAGGGCTTGAACAACTACCCCTTGCCCCCCCCCCCCCCCCCAGAATCCCTTTGCAAAGGAGAGTGTCCACTGTGGGCGTGCAGGCGCAGGCCGCGCAACACAGTTCGCTCAGGCCACATAGCTTGCACCCCGCTTCTTGGGGGCATCATTGCTGCGAGGAGCAAGATTTTAACTGTGCGTAATGGACTTGATTCCTGCCAACCTAGCAGTTCGAAAGCAAGAAACTGCAAGTAGATAAATAGGGACCACTCCGGTGGGAAGGTAACAGCGTTCCGTGCGCCTCGGTGTTTAGTCACGTCGGCCACACGACCACGGAAAACGTCTTCGGGTAGCGCTGGCTCTTCGGCTTGGAAACGGAGATGAGCACTGCAACCCTAGAGTCGGATTCGACTGGCTTTCGAGCAAGGGAACCTTTACTTAATGGACTTGTGGCCCATTCAAGGTCTCCAGAATGTGTGGCTTTTTTCTTTTTCTTTTTGCATTTTGTTTTATTGAAGAAAGAGTTTTATAATCTAACGCCACCAAAATCATCACTGTTATGAAAAAAAAAAATCTTCACTTGCATGCTTTATCAGCGTTTCTTTTTCATCTTCCTTCTTCTTCCAAAATTAATTACATGATAATATTTATAAGATTCTCGGACAGTCTTAGCTCATTATAATAGATGTGGCCGTGGCTTTTTAAGGAACAGGGCCTCTGGTGTCCTGGCCCCGCTGGTGGACCTCCTCAGGGCACCTGGTATTTTTGGCCACTGTGTGACACAGAGTGTTGGACTGGATGGGCCTTTGGCCTGATCCAACACTGGCTTCTCTTATGTTCTTAAGGTATAGATAGAAACTCTCAGTCTGGGGCAAGTGATGCTCTGTATTCTTGGTCCTTGCGGGGGGCAACAGTGGGAGGGCTTCTAGTCTCCTGGCCCCACTGCTGGACCTCCTGAGGGCACCTGGTATTTTTGGCCACTGTGTGACAGAGTGTTGGACTAGATGGGTCATTGGCCTGATCTAACATTGGCTTCTCTTATGTTCTTATTTTAAAAATCTGCTTCACATGAACACGTGATGCTGCCTTACACTGAATCACACCCCTGACTCCATGAAAGTCAGTATTGTCTACTCAAACTGGCCAAGGCTCTCCAGGGTCTCAGCCAGAACTCTTTCGCATCACCTCCAACTAATACCTTTAGCTGGAGATGCCGGGGACTGAACCTGAGACCTTCTGCGTGCCAAGCAGAGGCTCTTCCACTGAGCCACGGCCCCTTCCCATGACTCTCCAGGGTCTCAGGCTGAGGTCTTTCGCATCACCTACTGCCTGGTCTTTTTAACTCGAGATGTCGGGGATTGAACCTGGGACCTTCTGCATGCGATGCAGTAGCTCTACCACTGAGCCAGTTTAGGCAAGCGAAACATTCACGTAGCTAAGGCTCTCCAGGGTCTCAGGCTGAGGTCTTTCCCATCCCCTCCTGCCTGCTCCTTTTATCTGGAGATGACAGGGATTGAACCTTGGACCTTCTGCATGCCAAGCCGAGGCTTTTCCATCGAGTCACAGCCCCTCCCTGAGTAGTTACTTGGGGGGGTGGCTGATATAGGATTGTATAGAATTTTAGAACAAATTATCTCATTGGGGGAGTTATCTGGTGAGCAGGTACTTCATAGTTTCCTCTCTGTGCACCCTAAACAGCTCGGTTGAGTCTCTGGAAAGCTGCTGTGTGAGTTGGAGGGTGACCCCTTTGGACTCTTACAGACCTATGACTGCACGATCCTTGAAGTGACAGACTTTTGCCGGCAGGGGGCGCAAGTTCTTCCATGGCTTGCCAGTTTGCCCACTTCTCTTTCCTTTGGCTTCCAGATGGCATGGAGGTGGATGCGTCGTCGCCAGCCGTCGCCGGGCAGTTTGAAGACGCGGATGTCGATCACTGAGGAGGATGCGGACAGCGGCTCAGGTTTACACTCAAAACTCCCTTCTCTAAAGTAGTAGTTAGGTTCTTGTAGTGGTTAAGAGCTGCGGACTCTAATCTAGAGAACCAGGTTTGATTCCCCACTCCTCCACATGACGCCAGCTGGGTGACCTTGGGTCACTCACCAGTTCTCTCAGAGCTGTTCTCTCAAGGGCAGTCCTCAAAGGAGCTCTCTCGGCCCCACCTGCCTCACAGGGTGTCTGTTGTGGGGAGGGGAAGGGAAAGGAGATTGTAAGCCGCTCTGAGACTCCTTCGGGTAGTGAGGAGCAGGGTATAAAACCAACCCCTCCTCCTTCTTCTTTAGTTGATTGAAAAATACCCAGTTTGCATGGGTTTTTAAAAATCCATCCTTTGCTCAAAATATATGCTTAAAAATGCATATAATAGGAAGTTATTATACAGGGAGTGGTGGCGGTTAGAAGTACGGACGGCTTCAAAAGGGAATTAGATAAGCATATGGAGCAGAGGTCCATCAGTGGCTATTAGCCACAAGGTATAGATAGGGGCTCTGGGGCAAGTGATGCTCTGTCTTCTTGGTGCTTGGGGAGGTCAACAGTGGGAGGGCTTCTAGTGTCCTGGCCCCACTGGTGGACCTCCTGATGGCACCTGGTATTTTTGGCCAGAGTGTGACAGAGTGTTGGACTGGATGGGCCATAGGCCTGATCCAACATTGGCATCTCTTGTGTTCTCTTGTGTTCTTATGAAGTTGAACAATCTTTTGGTGTTTTTTCTCTGTACACTGAATGGGACGTGGTGTGGCCGAATTCAGATTCCTGAGAATGCCCCCTTTCACACTCACGCAGGCCGTTTCTCACTGGAGAAGTCTATCAGTGGCCAGTGGCTATGGTGACTGAGGGGAACCTCCACAGACAGAGGCACCAAACCTCAGCCTCCGTGTCCTGTTTCCGGCCCTCCAGCGGAACCGGTTGTGAGTCAGGATGGTAGACTAGATGGACCACTAGTCCGATCCAGCAAGGCCGTTCTGATGTTTCTGTCAAAACTCGAAAACATCAAGTTGGATACTGAGGAATTAAACTTTCTCCCTTCCCGTATTCCCACCGAAGCCTGTTGCACTCTTTGAAGTACAGTTCCTAGGGATTGGTGGGCTCTTGCAAACACTGGGGGGGGGGCAACATGGGTCCCGCAATGTGTACAGAGAGGAGGAATCAGTGGAAACCCCCATTGCACACCCAGGAGTCTCAAGATCCAACCCCCTCTTCGTGGGTTTGCCTGTGCCAGAGCTCCCCTGCAATCGCATCTTTTTTTGCATCTCTGTTTTGCGTTCACGCATACTCTTGCCGTGACGAGCGGCTCTTGTCTTCCATACCGGCCCGCACCCCACCCCTTTCAGGGGGAGTGGTCCACCCCACCCAGCACAACGCCCTGCCGTGCACCGCTTCGGGGAAATTTGTGCACAAGCCTCTATGCCATGTCAACATTCTAATGTGATGTTAAGTCTGGCTGTAGATCTGTGGCATCTATGTGACAGGAGCTGACAGCTCTAAGTTTATTTTATTTATTTATTTTATTCAGGTATTTCTACCCCGCCCTACCCCGCAAGCGGGCTCAGGGCGGCTTACAAGGGGCATAGGCCCATACATAAAATTCAATAAAATTCAATAAAATCACAGAATACAATCAATACATACTGTTAATAGTAATAGTAATAAAGTGCTTTAAGTTTTTAAGTTCCAAGACGGTATACAGTTGTCTCTTACAGGAGGTAACCCCTGCCAGCGCTAGTTATACTAATATAATACCGGCAGTCTTAATCCAAGCTAATCGGCTGATCTTGCCGCCATATAGTCCGTCTTGCCACCGGGCCATCAAGGGCGATCCAACTTTGATGGTATTTCCACCGTTGGTAGTGGTGGAAGGGGGGGGCAGGTGCGGCGGCCCCTACATAAAGGCCTGGCGGAAGAGCTCCGTCTTGCAGGCCCTGCGGAATTGCATAAGATCCCGCAGGGCCCTGATCTCTTCCGGGAGCTCATTCCACCAGGTAGGGGCCGCCACTGAGAAGGATCTAGCCCTTGTTGCAGCATATCGTACCTCTCGGGGATCCGGGGCCACTAAACGGCTCTGGGTCCCCGACCGAAGTGCTCTTGGGGGTATATACGGGGAAAGGCGGTCCCTCAGGTAGGTCGGACCCAGGCCATATAGGGCTTTAAAGGTAAGTACCAGCACTTTGAAGCGGATTCGGTATGCTATGGGCAGCCAGTGCAGCGCCTTCAACCCAGGCTTGATGTGCTCCCACCTGGGGAGGCCCAGCAGCAGCCTAGCTGCCGCGTTCTGCACCAGCTGCAGCCTCCGAATCAACGACAAAGGCAGCCCCATGTAGAGAGCGTTACAGTAGTCTAGCCTTGAGGTGACCGTCGCATGGATCACTGTAGCCAGATCATCACGGTCGAGGAAAGGGGCCAACTGCCGAGCCTGCCTCAGATGGTAAAAAGCAGACCTGGCAGTGGCTGCTACCTGGGCCTCCATTGTCAAGGAGGAGTCCAGGAGCACTCCCAAACTCCTAACCTCCGACGCAGGCACCAAAGGCACCCCATCGAAGGTCGGGAGAGGGAGCCCTAACCCCATCCCGTTCCGACTCAGGCCCAGGACCTCCGTCTTCGCTGGGTTTAGTTTCAACCGGCTCAGCCTGAGCCACTCAGCCACAGCCTGTAATCCCTGTTGAAGGTCTTCAGGGTCGGAGGCCGACCGGCCGCCCAACATCAGATAGAGCTGGGTGTCATCTGCATACTGATGACAACCCAGCCCAAACCTCCTGGCAATCTGGGCGAGAGGGCGCATATAGATGTTAAAGAGCATCGGGGAAAGCACTGCCCCCTGAGGGACACCACATTCAAGTGGGTGCCTCTGGGACCGCTGTTCCCCGATCTCCACTCTCTGTCCCCGACCTTGGAGAAAGGAGACAAGCCATTGAAGGGCGAGTCCCTGAATCCCCACGTCGGCGAGGCGGTGGGTCAGCAACTGGTGGTCGACCGTGTCGAACGCAGCCGACAGATCTAACAACACCAGTGCCGCCACACCCCCTCGATCCAGATGCCTCCGGAGATCGTCAGTAAGGGCGACCAGCACTGTCTCCGTCCCGTAACCAGGGCGAAAGCCGGACTGAAGTGGATCAAGGACAGAAGCGTCATCCAGAAAGCCCTGAAGCTGTGTCGCCACCGCCCTCTCAATCAATTTGCCCAAATAGGGCAAATTAGACACCGGCCGATAGTTGGCCAATTCGGTCGGGTCTAAGGTTGGTTTTTTCAGGAGAGGGCGGACCATCGCTTCCTTAAGTGCTTCCGGGAATCGTCCCTCCAAGAGGGACTTGTTGATAATCTCCCGAACAGCACCTCGAAACCCCTCGTGGCCCGCCTTGACGAGCCAGGAAGGGCACGGATCCAGGGAGCATGTGGTTGGGCGCACAGTTCCGAGCAATCTGTCAGCTTCTTCCAGACTGAGCGAGTCAAAACATTCTAAACTCAACGAGGACGTGCAAGGGGCCTCAAGTTCGCTCACTGTTTCAACTGTGGCGGGGAGATCACGGCGGAGCACCGAGACTTTATCCGCGAAGTAGCTCGCAAAAGCCTCACAGCCTATAGCCAATTCCCTACTGTTTTGTCTGCCCTGTGGCAGAGTTGTTAAGGACCGAATTGTTCTAAATAATTGGGCTGGGCGCGAGCCAGCGGACGCAATCGCGGCTGCATAGAATTCCTTCTTAGCAGCTTTGACCGCCATCTCATAGGATTTCATAAGCGTCCTGAAGGATGTTCTCGATGCTTCGTCACGAGCTCGACGCCACCGTCTCTCTAGCCGTCTAAGTTCCCGCTTCATAAGTCGGAGCCCCTGGGTATACCAAGGGGCCAACCTAGTGCGGGGGCGCAGAGGGCGCCGGGGAGCGATCACATCGATGGCTGCGGAGAGCCGGCCATGCCAGTCCCCCACAAGCTCATCTAATGAACCGCCAGGGGGCATCGGATCCCGCAGAGCCAGCTGAAGCCGTACATGGTCCATTTGGCTCCGCGGGCGAGCTAAAATCTGCTCGCCGCCTAAACGGGGTCGGGGTGGGATGTTCAGACGAGCCTTCAGGGAATAGTGGTCCGACCATGGTACTGCC
>NW_015172045.1:270484-278354 GCF_001447785.1 Gekko japonicus | reverse complement strand
CGGCTGGAGGCCGCGTCATCGGCATGGACGTTGAAATCACCCAAGACCAAAAGCCTCGGGTGCTCCAACGCCCAGCCAGACACGGCCTCCAGCAGGGACGGCAGGCTGCTAGCCGGTGCGTTAGGCGGTCGGTACACTAGCCAGACAGCCAAGTTCTCCTCAGTCCCCAGCACCAGGCCGACACACTCTATGCCCGTGATCTCCGGTGGGGGGAGGGCCCTGAAGGAGTAAGCCTCCCGAACGAACGCCACTCCTCCCCCCCGCCCCTTAGTCCGTGATTGGTGTACGACCGAGAACCCAGGCGGGGCCAATTGGGAGAGAGCAACTGTCTCCCCGTCCCGCACCCAGGTCTCAGTCATGCACGCCAGGTCCGCCTGCTGTTCCACGCCGCAGTCCCGCAGGCCTGTCGTCTTGTTATTAATGGACCTGGCGTTACAAAACACCAATGACGGAGAGGGGTTCTTCCGAGCCCCACTGCTGACCTCCCTTGGGATGGGTCGTAGGCTGGACGAGCACCGAGCTATCCTTTTTCTCAGGGCTCTTCCTTTGATGTTCTGCCTAGACCCACCGCTAAACTTTCCCCTCCCCAAGAGCACCGGAATCTGCTGCACCGACATTGCTGTATCCATCAGTCACCACGGTAACAAGCTGTCACACCAGGCAGCAGTACCAGCCAGGAAGATCTTAACAGCGTAACCAAATCACGTCCTGTCCAGCAGCTCTTCACTCTATCCCCTCCCACCCTATCCACTACTCTATGGTGCAAAAACCAGCCCAATGGCTCTCTAATGCACAGAGTACTTACTAAAATCTAATCTGCCCGGTTTAGGCCTCATCCTCTCTCTATTTACTCAAAAGGACTACCATCTATATAGCCTAACCATTCATAGAATGGTGTTAATCTATATTATTGCTCATACAGCCTCACTCACAGAATGATTATCCGTTTAGAAGTGTCTGAAGAGCTGGCTCTGACCGGTTCTGGCTGGTTCATGCCAGAGCTAATTACCATGACTCAGCGTTGGCCCTGATTGGTCAATGGATGTATAAGTACGGTGATGTACTGTGTAATTTTTCTTCTTGTGAATATTGGGTGTCTGTGTGAGCATTATGTCAGTCTGTGCAATTATTGGTGAAGGCTTTTGTCAATAAACTGTAAATAGCTTTTACACTAAGCCTTGAAGACTCCAGTCTTTATCGGATACCCTTGCACCCGTGTTCTGTCTGCAGTGGGCTAGCACCGCGTACTACCGACATGCCAGTCCACCGCTTCGGTGTTTCAAAGCGGCGCTGGCGGATGGACGGGGGGCATCCCGCCATCTTTGTCTAAAAGGGGAGAGAGGTTGCCGGAGAATTCGTATGGCTTTGAATAAGTTCTGCGTTCCGCCGGGGGGGGGGGGGAAGGGGAGCAGGCCAGTCATTGGCAAGTGGAGCGAGGATGTGGTGCCAACTCCACACTCACGCAATCTGCCAAGCGTCCCCTTGTGCAAGTGGTGGTTCTTTTCCAGGCCTCTGGCTCTGGGCCTGTACATCTTTCTGCAATTGGGCACTGTGCTGCCGCTTGCTCGGATGTAATATGTAACCACAGGACATTATAGACTCGTGATGTGTTTTTAATAGATGCCTCCCAGAGTCTGCCAACAGGCTTGTGTCGCTGAGCCCAGTAAGAACATAAGAGAACACAAGGGAAGCCAATGTTGGATCAGGCCAAAGGCCCATCCAGTCCAACACTCTGTATCACACAGTGGCCAAATAATACCAGGGGCCATCAGGAGGTCCAGCAGTGGGGCCAGGACATCAGAAGCCCTCCCACTGTTGCCCCCCCGAAGCACCAAGAAGACAGAGCATCACTTGCCCCAGAGCCCCTATCTATACCTTGTGGCTAATAGCCACTGATGGACCTCTGCTCCATATGCTTATCTAATTCCCTTTTGAAGCCGTCCATGCTTGTAGCTGCCACCGCTTCCTGTGGCAGTGAATTCCATGTGTTAATCACTCTTTGGGTGAAGAAGGACTTCCTCTTATCCGTTCTAACCCGACCGCTCAGCAATTTCATGGAGTGCCCACGAGTTCTTGTATTGTGAGAAAGGGAGAAAAGTACCTCTTTCTCTACCTGCTCTATCCCATGCATAATCTTATAAACCTCGATCATGTCACCCCTCAGCCGTCGTTTCTCCAAGCTAAAGAGCCCCAAGCGCCTTAACCTTTCCTCATAGGGAAAGTGTTCCAACCCTTTTATCATTCGAGTTGCCCTTTTCTGCACTTTTTCCAAAGCTATAATATCCTTTTTAAGGTGTGGTGACCAGAATTGCACAGTGCTTGAGGTTTCTTCATGGGGAACGGGGGGAGGGATCGGTGCCTGCTAGAGAGAGCGAGTTCGGTCTCAACTCCATGGCCATGGGTCCCTGATGCACGGCACATGCTTAGCCCTGCTGTGTCAAAGACAAAGGGGACCCTTCGTGTAGAATTAAAGTCACAAACAGTATCCACCAAGGGAAGACCATCTACAATTCACAGCTATGTTCAAAACTATATATTATATTCATTGAAGCACAAAGAAGGGTTAGTGGTCACAACCCAATAGAGTCTGTAAACAGATCCAACAGTTTTCTCATAACAATTAAACACAGTTTAAACAAGAAACACATTCAAAACCAACAGTAGGCTCTTCTGTAATTCCATACATAAGGAGTGTCCATAGAACTCCAAAAAGAAAGTAACGGTAACAGAAGACTCCCACTGTGGGAAGAATAACAGCCCAGGTATAAATCAGCAGCAGCTGGTAAGACGGAACTGTGAAACAGTCATAAATATACATAAATCTATAACCTGACCACTAACCCTTCTTTGTGTTTCAATGAATATAATATATAGTTTTGAACATAGCTGTGAATTGTAGATGGTCTTCCCTTGGTGGATATTGTTTGTGAATGTAGCCCTGCTGTGTGGCTGCCGGTAGGCTCTTGCCACTTTTGAAAAGGGCAGATCTGCCCTGGCCTGGATAGTCCGGGCAAGCCCAATCTCGTCAGATCTCGGAAGCTAAACAGGGCCGACCCTGGCAAGGACTTGGACGGGAGAGGAATTCCAGAGGCAGGAGGCGGGGGCAGGCTCTTTGGGGGCAGCCAGTTTGGTGTAGAGGTTAAGTGCGCGGACTCTAATCTGGGAGAACCGGGTTTGATTCCCCACTCCTCCACTTGCACCTGCTGATGTGACCTTGGGTCAGTCACAAGCTCTGGCACAGCTGTCCTTGAAAAAGAGCAGTTTCTGTCAGAGCTCTCTCAGCCCCACCCACCTCACAGGGTGTCTGTTGTGGGGAGGGGAAGGGAAAGGAGTTTGTAAGCCGCTCTGAGACTCCCAAGTGAAGGGCGCGGGGTATAAATCCAATCCCTTCTTCTTCTTCTTCTCTATTCAGCCACCTGTCTGAATATCCTCCAGGCCTCTAGTAGGGGTCAGTCACCAGACATCGCCACGACTTCCAGGCACACATACACACACATGCACATGTGCATATATTAAAAAAAAAAATCCAAAAGACAAGACGGACCTGATCCAAGCTTGAATTGAGGGGATTGGATAAACCTATGGAGCAAAGGTCCATAAGTGGCTCACTGTGTCTTGGGCAGTGATGCTCTGTCTTCTTGGTGCTTGGGGGGGCAACAGTGGGAGGGCTTCTAGAGCTCTGGCCCCACTGGTGGACCCTCCTGATGGCCCCTGGGTTTTGGCCACTGTGGGACACAGCGTGTTGGACTGGATGGGCCACTGGCCTGATCCTGCATGGCTTAACTCTCCTCATCTTGTGCCTTTCAGATTCTTCTCGACGCTTTCCAAAACGGGCGCTACGAGCTTGAAGACGTTTCCACGGGACTTGTCCTTTTCTGTATTAATGGCCTAAACACAGAGGTTTGGGCCTGTCAGTGCTTTTTAGAGATGCGCTTATAAAAATGCATTTGATATTGTGGGGTTGCTTATTTTTTCTTTTTCTTAAAAATCCAAGACGGTTGCAAGACCCGATGTGGGTTAATCATGGCCCGTTAGTGCGCAGCCTTTGACGAGGGTGCTGGAGATTAAGGAACAAAGTTGTACTTAGAACAGAATTCTAGATTGTCCTAGAATTTCCCCCATATATTTTTTTTTGTGTGCCTGCTTTTCTACAGCCACGGAAACACTGCAGTGGCCTAGGTAGAAACCTGCAGCGTCGTGAGGCTGCAGATCCAAACACATTGTGACCCTTCCCCCGTTCCCACAGAATTGGCATCCCCCCTTGGATGCTCTGATCTGTCATGACTTCGGCAGTCCATTTGGCTTAGATGCACCACCTGTACTGTACCAGGGATGATAACCTTCTTGTGTCTTTGTTACAATTACAAACAAAACAAAGGGTTCAATAAATATAATTTTTTAAAATCTTACCACTCGGCTGTTTTTTGAGTTTTCTTTCTCAGGTCCTGGGAGGATTATTTTCACCCCTACTCGAGGTTTGATTAAGTCCCCTCTCTGGGACTGATCCGCCAGGGCGATGGAGGTAGGAGGTAGCGGTTAGGAGCACGGACTCTAATCTGGGAGAGCCGGGTTTGATTCCCCAATCATAGAATCATAGCGTTGGAAGGGACCTCCAGGGTCATCTAGTCCAGCCCCCTGCACGATGCAGGAAATTCACAAATACCTCCCCCCTCCACACCCGCAGTGACCCCTGCTCCACGCCCAGAAGATGACAAAAAACCCTCCAGGATTGCTTCCTGACCCCAAAGTGGCAATCAGCATTTCCCTGGGCGTGTAAAAAAGGGCCACAAGAACTAAGCACCGACCCATATGAAGAACAGACTCCTCCACATGCAGCTGCTTGGTGTGACCTTGGGTCAGTCACAAGTTCTCTCAGAGCTGTTCTCTCACGGGCAGTTCTCAAAAGAGCTCTCTCAGCCCCACCTACCTCACGGTGTCTGTTGTGGGGAGGGGAAGGGAAAGGAGACTATACGCCACTCTGAGACTCCTTCGGGTAGTGAAGGGTGGGGTATAAATCTCTTCTCTCTCTCTCTCCTCACAACTGCCTCCCATCACCCTCAAGTAGAAAGTGAATCCACCCCGCCCCTGCAGAGGACTGCTTGGGAAGGGAGGGGTGGGGAGGAACGGCTGCAGACTTTTCAAGGTTTACATTCTACCTTACAGTCTTTAAAAAGGATTTCCTTTGGTCATGCTATAAAAGGCACGTCCCCTTGAGTTTTAAGGGGATAGGAAGGTGAAATAGACATTTATCAGTATAATTCTCAAGATGGCCGGACCTGTGGATACTTAAATGCAGAGACTGGAATCACAGACAAGATAGATCTTTCTGCATAATTAAGAGTAGTGTGAAGATTGCAAAAAAAAAAAAATCTGAAAAATAATACACGGGGGGATAACAGATATATATAGTGCAGTGTCTGTAGCTTTAAGAAACAAATGCTTTCTGTGGCTGTTGCTTGGCAACCATAGCAGTATTGCCAGTTGAAGCCTTGGTTCCTGTCGGGGAGGGGGAGGGCCCTTTTCCAGGACTGTTTTGGCCTTTGAGGGAGGACTCATTGAGGCCAGACCACACACAGACACTGGCCAGTTGATACCACGTAAGTTCTGTGACTCACCCAAGCCCAGCTGCCTAGTACTGTTCAACAGCAGTCAGCCACCACACAAAAGCTGGTGTGGTGCAGTGGTTAGGGTTTCAGACTAGGATCTGGGACACCCAGGTTCAAATCTCGACTCTGCCATGGGCCCCCTTGGGCCAGTCACACACTCACCCTATCCTACCTTACAAGGTTGTTGTGAGGATAAAACAGAAGAGAATGATGTTAGCCAGTTTGGATCCCTATTAAGGAAACAGGCAAGATATAGACAAAGCAAATAAATAGTAAATATAGCGGAAGGTGGAGGGGGCAGATAAAAAGGTAGGATGGTTGGTGGGTGAGGAGAAAGGCTGCAGGGGAAAATGGGAGAGGATATGGGGACTGTTGGGAGGAGGAAAAGATTAAGTAGGGTGGGGAAGGGGTTACAAGAGAGAGTGAGGTTCCCTGCTGTGCAACTGAGTCTTGCCTGGTGGCTGGCTGGTACTCAGCCAGACCTTTCCCAGGGAGAGGCTGCCAGGGGTAAGGAAGGAGGGAAAATTGAAAGGGGAGGAGAGATGAAGGTTGGCTGGTGGATGAGGAGGAGGTAGGAAAAGAATGCTATTGGGGGCTTACAGGGAAGAGGAAATAGTGGAGGAAGTGAAGAGAGACCCTCCCGTGAGTCCTTGTGGGTCCCCCACTTGTATATTAAAAATACACGTACACATTTGTTTCTCTTCCTTAAAGCGCTCGGCTCTATCTGGGCAGCAACCAGGCCACGTTTGCTATGTCACATGACCTCCAACTGAGCCTTCCTCAAAAAAAGTGGTTTAAAATTTGATTATTATTTAAAAACAAAAACAACCACCTGAAGACACAGCACTTAAGAAATTCCTCCGGACAGAGGTTAGTTCAGCTGCTTCTAGCGGTAGCTTAAAACATCTCATTCTGCCACCCCCACCTCCGACACAGACCTTCTCTCTTAACTGATGCGGGGCAAGGAAAGGATGGAGAAGACTTTTTTTCTTTTCTTTTTAAATTCTCTTTGGACCCATATGGCTACCAGGAACGGCTCGTTACTGGATTCTTTAATCATCCCCTTCCAGAGCACTTTCCTGTTTCTCATCTCCCCCTCCCCCAAACTCCATGGATGGGAGGCAAAGATGTTCCATCCGTGTTCCTGCTTCTATATTTAACTCTTCCCCCCCCAGCTCCATCTTCTGCATTACTTCTTTCCCCCCTTCATTTTAGCCCTGTGCATATTCCAAACACTGCGGGATCGAGATTGTGGGCCAAACCGCCTCCTCTTCCTCGGGTACTGAACTTCATGTTTGCCTGCAGGTTTTCAAGCATGCAACTCAACGCCTGTAAGGCCCTTACCTGTGCGATTTCTACAGCTCAAATTTTGTGGTAATCCGGCTTACTCCTAGGGCTCCACAGAAGTAGGCTGCTTCGCAAAAGCCCATTTGGCACGTGACCAGGCAGGGATAAGGTAAGGCAGTCCTGATAATCCCATTTGTTCTCTAGGCTGGCAGATTCCTTTTCAGCTGGCTTGTTATGATTTACCGCAACGTTTGCGTTTTAAAAACAACTAGTCCCCCCCCCCCTCTTTAAATAAGCTCCGTTTTGTCGCCATGGAGTTCCCCTCGCTTTCAGAGCTGTTTTTTAAAACTGTACAGAGGTCATTCCCTGAATCAATGTGCGTCTCCCGTGGTGGCTCAGTGGCAGAGCATCAGCTTGGCATGCAGAAGAAGAAGAAGAGATTGGATTTATACCCCTCCCTTCACTACCCAAAGGTGTCTCAGAGCGGCTCACAAATTCCTTTCCCTTCCCCTCCCCACAACAGACACCCAGGGAGGTAAAAGAAGAAGAGATTGGATTCATACCCCGCCCTTCACTACCCAAAGGTGTCTCAGAGCGGCTCACAAACTCCTTTCCCCTTCCCCTCCCCACAACAGACACCCTGTGAGGTAAAAGAAGAAGAAGAGATTGGATTTATACCCCTCCCTTCACTACCCAAAGGTGTCTCAGAGTAGCCTACAATCTCCTTTCCCTTCCCCTCCCCACAACAGACACCCTGTGAGGTAAAAGAAGAAGAGATTGGATTCATACCCCGCCCTTCACTACCCAAAGGTGTCTCAGAGTAGCCTACAATCTCCTTTCCCTTCCCCTCCCCACAACAGACACCCTGTGAGGTAAAAGAAGAAGAAGAGATTGGTTTTATACCCCGCCCTTCACTACCCAAGGGAGTCTCAGGGAGGCTAACAAACTCCTTTCCCCTTCCCCTCCCCACAGAAGAA
>NW_015172045.1:221063-268899 GCF_001447785.1 Gekko japonicus | reverse complement strand
AAAAGGAGAAGAAATTGGATTTATACCCCGCCCTTCACTACCCAAAGGTGTCTCAGAGCGGCTCACAATCTCCTTTCCCTTCCCCTCCCCACAACAGACACCCTGTGAGGTAAAAGAAGAAGAGATTGGATTCATACCCCGCCCTTCACTACCCAAAGGTGTCTCAGAGTAGCCTACAATCTCCTTTCCCTTCCCCTCCCCACAACAGACACCCAGGGAGGTAAAAGAAGAAGAGATTGGATTCATACCCCGCCCTTCACTACCCAAAGGTGTCTCAGAGCGGTAGAAGAAGAAGAGATTGGATTTATAGCCCGCCCTTCACTACCCAAGGGAGTCTCAGGGAGGCTTACAAACTCCTTTCCCTTCCCCTCCCCACAGCAGACACCCTGTGAGGTAAAAGGAGAAGAAATTGGATTTATACCCCGCCCTTCACTACCCAAAGGTGTCTCAGAGCGGCTCACAATCTCCTTTCCCTTCCCCTCCCCACAACAGACACCCTGTGAGGTAAAAGAAGAAGAGGAGATTGGATTTATACCCCGCCCTTCACTACCCAAGGGAGTCTCAGGGAGGCTAACAAACTCCTTTCCCCTTCCCCTCCCCACGGAAGAAGAAGAGATTGGATTTATACCTTGCCCTTCACTACCCAAGGGAGTCTCAGAGCGGCTTACAAACTCCTTTCCCCTTCCCCTCACCACAGAAGAAGAAGAAGAGATTGGATTTATACCTTGCCCTTCACTACCCAAGGGAGTCTCAGAGCGGCTTACAAACTCCTTTCCCCTTCCCCTCCCCACAGAAGAAGAAGAAGAGATTGGATTTATAGCCCGCCCTTCACTACCCAAAGGTGTCTCAGAGCGGCTCACAATCTCCTTTCCCTTCCCCTCCCCACAGCAGACACCCTGTGAGGTAAAAAGGAGAAGAAATTGGATTTATACCCCGCCCTTCACTACCCAAAGGAGTCTCAGAGCGGCTCACAAACTCCTTTCCCTTCCCCTCCCCACAACAGACACCCTGTGAGGCAGGTGGGGCTGAGAGAGCTGTGACAGAAACTGCTCTTGAAGAAGAAGAGATTGGATTGATACCCCGCCCTTCACTACCCAAGGGAGTCTCAGGGAGGCTTACAAACTCCTTTCCCTTCCTCTCCCCACAACAGACACCCTGTAAGGTAAAAGAAGAAAAATAGATTGGATTCATACCCCGCCCTTCACTACCTAAAGGAGTCTCAGAGCGGGTTTACAACTCCCTCCCCTTCCCCTCCCCACAACAGACACCCTGTGAGGTGGGTGGGGCTGAGAGAACTGACACAAACTGCTCTTTTTCAAGGACAGCTGTGCCAGAGCTTGTGACTGACCCAAGGTCATATCAGCAGGTGCAAGTGGAAGAGTGGGGAATCAAACCCGGTTCTCCCAGATTAGGCACTTAACCACTACACCAAACTGGCTCTTCTATACCAAAAGGTCCCAGGTTCGGCCCCCTGCATCTCCAGTTGAAATGGCCAGGCACTAGATAGCTTTGGTCTGAGATCCTGGAGAGCAGCTGCCAATCTGAGTGGACAATACTGGCTCTGATGGACCGAGGGTCTGAACCTGTATGAGGCAGCTTCGTGTGTTTTTCTAAGCCACAGGAAGATCCCTCTCCCGCTATATAGACATAGGAATGCGGTGTTTGTTAGGTGCTGTCAAGCCCCTGTGAATTAAGGACGTCCAAAACATTCTGTTGTGAACAGCCGTGCTCAGGTCTTGAAAACTGAAGGCCCTCGTGGCTTCCTTGACTGAGTCAGCCCACCTCATGTTGGGTCTTCTTTTCCTGGTGCCTTCCATGTTTCCTATTATTGTCTTTTCCAGTGACTCCTCTCATAAGAGAGCCAGTTTGGTGTCGTGGTGAAGTGCGCGGACTCTAATCTGGGAGAACCGGGCTTGATTCCCCACTCCTCCACTCGCAGCTGGTTGGCTACTACTAAAAGAAATTGAACAGTGTTCAGGAGAGCAGCACCAACAAAATTCAGGAGGCTGTTTTGAAACCTATGGGCTTGCTCCACTTGTAAACACTTGGTATGATCCAGAAGTAAGTTTTCTAAATTTTGAAATTAATCATTAAGGTATTATGGTTTGAAACAATTAATTTCCATGTAGCTACTTTTGAATTTGCATTTACCTTGGTTTTTCCAGGACACTATGAAGAAATTTACTGCATTAAACTGGATTAAGATGCTGACCTCGCCCTTCAGTATAAAATTACATCTGAGGAAGACTGTATGGTTGAAATGAGTTTATACCGGATACTCATTATGTAGAACTACACTGAACCTGTTGTTCACAATATTGTGCAATTGATAAAACTTTTTGTAATTTTATAAGTCTTGAAAGTAATATAAATCTTTGGATATGTTTATATCACAGGATTGCTTATGTGTTTTTCCTGCTGGATGACCTTGGGCAAGCCATAGTTCTGTCAGAGCTGAAAGGGCAGTTTCTGTCAGAGCTCTCTCAGCCCCGCCTACCTCACAGGGTGTCTGTTGTGGGGAGGGGGAGGGAAAGGAGATTGTAAGCCGCTCTGAGACTCCTTTGGGTAGTGAAGGGCAGGGTATAAATCCAATCTCTTCTTCTTCTTCTTTTACCTCACAGGGTGTCTGTTGTGGGGAGGGGAAGGGAAAGGAGTTTGTAAGCCGCTCTGAGACTCCTTTGGGTAGTGAAGGGCGGGGTATAAATCCAATCTCTTCTCCTTCTTCTTTTACCTCACAGGGTGTCTGTTGTGGGGAGGGGGAGGGAAAGGAGATTGTAAGCCGCTCTGAGACTCCTTTGGGTAGTGAAGGGTGGGGTATAAATCCAATCTCTTCTCCTTCTTCTTTTACCTCACAGGGTGTCTGTTGTGGGGAGGGGAAGGGAAAGGAGTTTGTAAGCCGCTCTGAGACTCCTTTGGGTAGTGAAGGGCGGGGTATAAATCCAATCTCTTCTTCTTCTTCATAATGTGACCAAAGTACGATGGCCTCAGTTTGGTCTTTTTAGCTTCAGGCTTGATTTGATCTAGGGCCCACTGATTTGTCTTTTTGGTGCTGCATGGTATCCGTAAAACTCTCCTCCAACACCACATTTCAAAGGGATCAGGTTTCCTCATTGTCCAACTTTCACACCTGCACATAATAATGTGGAATACCACGCTTATGAATTATCTTTAAACTGAAGCATATGCGACTGGGAAAGACTTACAGGGCAGGAGGAATTCTTAATTGAGAATCTACTAATTTTCTATACTTCCGAGGAAATGGCAAGAGTTAGGCTGCGTGTATTCAGGGGGAGACATCCACTATTTGTGTAAGTCAGAAGTAGCTCAGGTCATTTTTCATTCAGGGTTTCTACCCTGGCACAGTGTGTACAATTAAAATGTCTGTGCTACGGTCAGCGGAATGGGACCTGGGGTCTTCTTTTCCAGCCTCCAGGTTTTAGTGTGGAGAATTAAAGGCGTCGTCGGGTATTTTTGGGTCACGCAGGCACCTGGATTTAGTGCCTCACTGCATTGCAATTTTGATAGCACACTGGCTAAACAGAGTCTTGAATGGGCAGGTGTAAAGCCTGACAAGAGAGAGAAGCAAGGAATGTGAAAATGGTCACTGCTAGGTGAACGCGGCCACTCTCGTTTGGACTTGCACTGGCACACGGACAAGACGTTCCTTTGCGCCAAAGGCGATTTTCTGAGCGCAACATTCAGCTCTTTACTTCACATTATTTTTTACTTTTTAAAAAAGAAACCCCGCTCTTCATCCCAGCAACAATTTTAAGATGTCCTTCAAAGTGACTTGGTAATTCAACTGAATGTCCTTTTTGAAATAGCAGCTGGCATTTTAAACCAGTTTTTTTTTGGGGGGGGGAATCTTATGGACTGTTTCTAAAGTATTTAAGGTTCCGTGTGCCTCGGCATTTAGAAACGTCCTCGGACAGCACTGGCTCTTCAGCTTGGATACGGAGATGAGCACCACCCCCTAGAGTCAGATTTCAAGCAAAGGGAAACCTTTACTTTTAATGCAGTCTTGAGGTGTATCAACAGAGGCATAACATCCAAGTCACAAGATCATAGTCCCACTGTACACTGCATTGGTCAGGCCGCACCTGGAGTCCTATGTGCAGTTCTGGAGACCTCACTTCAAAAAGGATGTGGACGGAATGGAGCGGGTGCAGAGGAGAGAGACGAGGATGCTCAGGGGCCTGGAGACCATGAAGCCACGTGAGGAAAGGCTGAGGGACTCCAGAATGTTCAGTCTGAGAGCAGGTTGAGGGGGGACAGGATGGCTCCCTTGAAGTATCTGAAGGGCTGTCCCTTAGAGGAAGGCAGGGAGCTGTTCCGGCTGGCAGCAGAGGAGAGGACTTACAATCATGGGTTGAAATTAAGGACGGGAAGGTCCCAGCTGGATCTTGGGGAAAACGTTTTGACGAGTTGTGCAACAGTGGAATTGACTGCCTCGGGAGGTGGCGAGCTCCCCCTCACTGGCAGTCTCCGAGCAGCAGCTGGATGAGCCCTGCTTAGCTTCCAAGAGTTGGAAGTGAAGAGCTGGACGCTGTCCCCTGCCTCAGCCTCCAGACTATGTGGCAAGAGAGTCTCCCTCCACTCTCCCTTTGAGAAGTACAATACTCCTGACAGGGAACTTCCTTCCTTCCTCCTCTCCCACAACACACTTCTTCTTGCACACACCAAGAGGGAGGACGCACTGGCACCATGAAGCAGATGGTCCTCTCGCCATCCATAGTAAGTTAGTCTAGTATATTTTCCTATCTCTACGCTTTCCCATATAGAATGTAGTTCCTAAATAGAGACTATTATTAGTCTTCAGACTGATGAGTGGCTCTGTGTGACACTGTAACTCTGCTAAAGTAATCTGGGAACTGGACTAACTATACCAGACATCCCAATACCAAGATCTGATGAGATCAGGCTAATTTGTGATGCTTCTGCATATGACGTTTTCAGTATTTTGCTGCTGATTCTGAGATGGCACATAATGTGCCAAATGAACAATAATTTTTTTAATGTGGCACCCAAGCTTCATGAAGCAGCACATAGAGCTTTAAGCAGTTTCTCCAAACAGCTGTCAGTGAGAGTTATCTTCGACTTGTGCTGGTTGCCCCCACGGCAGCCAAAGTAAAAACTGCACCCACAGAAAATGTTTCGCTGCCAGTCGTGGGGTGGGGGCTTTAAAGTCTTGATGGCATTTAGAGGAATTCCATGGTTACACAGCCAGCAGTGACCATCTGGGGTGAGTGGTGGTTAAATACCTTTCACTGGATTTCCCTTTTTCTGACACTCGCCATATCTCAGTGGTTAAACGTGTGTCAAAAGCTCAGCTTGCCAGTCTCCCTTTGAAGTGCACATCTGTAGCTACAGATGTCAACTTGATTCTTCTGGAACAGAAGGAGGGACTGTAGAAACGTGCAGGTGAGTGATGTGCAGCAGATCCTTTGCTAGCAAAAGTGAGGTGTGTTATACGGGGAAAATGCTAGCCAGTGTTAGTAAAGTTGCCAACCTCCAGGTGGTGCCTGGAGATCTCCCGCAATTACAATTGATCTCCAGATGTCCAAGATCAGTTCCCCCTGGATAAAATGGCTGATTGGAGGGTGGACTCTATGGCATTGTACCCTGCTGAAGCCCCTCCCCAAACCCCACCCTCCTCAGGCTCCAACCCCCCCCCCCAAATCTCCAGGTATTTTGCAATCTTAAATATCATCCAATGAGAGGTCTCCTCTTTTCTTATGTGGTTTTGGAGGACAGGCCAAAGAATGGGGCACCTAGTTTGAAGTTAACAAATGGTCCTTGCAGCTTTTGCTTGTGAGGTGAGAAATACATGGCTGGACTCAGAAAAGCAAGTCTGTTCTTTAATGGCACAAGCAAATGCCATCCCATGAAATTCTAAAATTATATTCCCCAAGCAGCAGTCTGAACATTGCTGAAGCAATATTAGTGTCCATCTTCCAGTCCACACATCAGTTCTGTTGAGTCTACTGAACATTAAAATGCCTGCGTATGAGTGGAATCACTTCATCCCACATGACAGCCACCAAGACAGACCCTGAAATGACAAAAGTAAAAAGGGTTTTTTAAGGAAATACCTGATGACTGCACAATGGAGAATCGTCTCTAAACAGCCTGCATGGGATTGTGTTTGAGACTGTGTCAGCCTTCCTGCGTGGTATATATATATATACACACAGGCTGATTTCACATACATGTTGGATCATGCACTTTCAATGTGCTTTAGCAATCCTTTGCAGCCGGAATCTCCTGTGCGAAACAGGAAAATCTACTTGCAAACAATTGCTAAAGTGCACTGAAAGCCCATTACCCAGCCTTTGTGAAACTTAAGCCTCCTGCCATGAGTTCAGCTGTATGCCAAGAACAGGAAGCGTTCTCAGAGTCGGGGACCTGTTAACAGCTTGGAGGGGCTAATCCCAATCAGCTGCAAAGCTCACAGGGTTCTTGGAGGCCGAGCCATTAGAATAAGCATATGGGAAAACGGTGTGGCGGCTGAACCAGTTGGGCCTCAAAAACCCTGCCAGTGCAACTAATACAAAACAAGAGCTTGGACAATTCTCTCATTGCGATCACCACTCTGGCAGCTGTTCAGGATTTCTCACCACCGAACCTTGTCCTTGCACTGATTCACCAAGCACAAAAATGCTGTTTAATATCAACACTTGTTGCCGTGAAGGCTACACATATGCACCAAGGCGGGGGGGGGGAGTGTCAGCCACCTTTGTTTTACATAAGACTCGATGATAAGAGAGTAATTTCCAAACAGTGGCCCACTGGTGTGTCTCCAGGACGCTCTGAAGCCAATTTCAGTGCAGAGGCCTGAGAGGTCGGGTGAGAAGCAAAAGTCTTGAAAAAAGGTGAGCACCTAAAGGTGGGGTAGCAGCAAAGTTTGAGTCCAGTGGCACCTTTAAGACCAACAAAGTTTAATTCTGGCTATAAGCTCGAAGACAAGCATAAACTTACCTATGCAGGGTGCTACCCAGTACACCAATGTGTAATTCCAGAATTTTTCCAGAAAACAACTCAAGTGCAAAGAGAAAGCCAGAGCTGGGTTAAATATCGCCCCTGTGAGATGCCCTCCTGTAAAAACAAACCAACAAACGCATCATTTTTGTGTCTCAGATTATCCATCTGACTTTAAAACCCTATGAGATAGTAGAGTCGATATCTTAACAGTTAATAATACCAGACAGTATTAAAGACCTGATGCTGCTAGTAGAACTGATTTATCAACAGTGGCAAAGAGCAAGAGTCCAGGAGCACCTTGAAGACTAAGATTTTTGGCAGGGCGTGAGCTTTCTTGAGTCACTGCTGAAGACGTGAGCCGTGACTCACAAAAGCTCCTCCCCTGCCACAAATGTTGTTAGTCTTGAAGGTGCTCCTGGACTCTTGCTCTTTTCTACTGCTAGTACGGACAGACTAACATGGCTACCCATCTTGATCTATCTCCATGGAAGGCATCATACTTAGCCCTACAGAATGAAAACCCATCAACCTTGTAATACTAAAACAGATGGACTCACATTCTAGCTGTATCTGAGGAAGTGAGCAGTGACTCCCAAAAGCTCCTACCCTGCCACCAATTAGGGTTAGTCTTTAAAATGTTCCTGGACTCTTGCTCTTTTCTATTGCTACAGACGGACTAATACGGCTACCCATCTGGAACAATCTCCATGGAAGGCGCCACATTTAGCCATACAGAATGGACATCCATCAGTCTTATGATATTAGGACAGATGGACTCACATTTTAGCTGTATCTGAGGAAGTGAGCAGTGAGTCACGAAAGCTCCCTCCCCGTTGCAAATTTTGTTAGTCTTTAAAGTCTTTAAAGTGCTCTTGGACGCCTGCTCTTTTCTGCTGCTACAGACAGACTGACACGGCTACCCAGTTTACGCCGACTGTGAACATGCGAAGCTGCCTTCTGCTGAATCAGGCCATTGGGACAGTCATAGGGGGGAAAGCAAATTCCATGCTGAAGGTCATTAGGAAAAGGGCTGAAAATAAAACAGCCAATATTATAATGCCCCTATGCAAGCTTGTGATGTGGCCTTATTTGGAATACTGTGGACAGTTCTGGTCACTGTCTCTTCAAAAGGATATTGCAATGCAAAATAAAGGAGAAGTGCAGGCGGGATTACACCATTGCGACCGCTTCCTCGAAAACTAAACCAGTACGTCAGGATCAGATCGATATACTTTGTATACAGAAGCTGCTCTGAAGCCTCTGAACAAATTCCCAGCGGGCTCAGATTCCAAAGGTGAGGGTGAATCTCTGTGGAGGGTTTCCCAGAACTGCACTGTTTGCTTCTGGTGACATTCAGCCCTCTGAATGGAGATCAGGAAGAGCAGGTGGAACATTTATAAGGCAAACCTACTGCATGCCTCCCCTCAAGTGCCTCTGTTAGGTACAGGGCTGCCATTCCCATTTTACTCATGGGAAACTGAGTCTGAGCAGCAGTGCCTTGCTCAAGGTTGTTCTGTGAATCAGGGATCTGGCATCAAGTCTCCTAGGCCCAAGTTCAAAGCCTTAGACTGAACCACGTTGATTCACACACCAAGGTCAATGTACTGTAGCGATTAGCATAAGCTATGGACTGGGTAGGCTGCCCTGAACACACACCAAAGCTTACTTATACTAAATCAGGTCACTGGTCCATCCAGGTCAATATTGCCTACTCAGCCTGGCAGCAGCTCTCCAGGGTCTTAGGCAGAGGTCTTTCACATCACCGACAGCCAGATCCTTTAATTGGATCAGGCCAAAGGATTGAACCTGGGACCTTCTGCATGCGAAACAGATACTCTGCCTCTGAGCCACAACCCTTCCCTTTAACATGAAGCTGCCTTATACTGAATCTGGCCATTGGTCCATCAAGGTCAGTATTGTCTACTCAGACTGGCAGCAGCTCTCCAGGTTCCCAGACGGGGGTCTTTCGCATCACCTCCTGCCTGGTCCTTTTAACTGGAGATGCCGGGGATTGAGCCTGGGACCTTCTGGATGCCAGAGGCTCTGCCACTGAGCCCTCTCCATGGTTCTCCAGGGTCTCAGGCAGAGGTCTTTCACAGCCCCTCCTGCCTGGTCCTTTTAACTGGAGATGCCAGGGATTGAACCTGGGATCTTCTGGATGCCAAGCAGATGCTCTGCCACTGAGCCACAGCCCCTCTCCATGGCTCTCCAGGGTCTCAGGCAGAGGTCTTTCACATCACCTACTGCCTGATCCTTTTAACTGGAAATGCCGGGGATTGAGCCTGGGACCTTCTACATGCCAAGCAGATGCTCTACCACTGAGCCACAGCCCCTCTCCATGGCTCTCCAAGGTCTCAGGTGGAGGTCTTTCACATCACCTCCTACCTCTGAGCCATGGCACTTCCTCACTTCTCTGTAAAAGCTCCAATGCTTCATTATCGTGGCTTGGCAACTTTCCATACTTAATTGAACGACAGCAGTTGGACTTTGCTTCCTGCAGTTAACGTCTGCAGTCCACACTGCTGTTTTCAAACATCTCAGTATGACTGTCACAGTTGAAATAGACCATGAAATGTAAATGGATGATTAGCGAGGTGTGCTGAAAGTCCCAAATGGCCGCAAAACCACGATCGGCCACTGCACAGTGGTCATTCAGGGACAGTTCCTTCTTGCCTTAATTGAACTGACTGCCCTATGGAGCTAATGATTGAACACAATTAGGAAAACTCTGATTTGTAAACGCAAGTTAGGGAGGAAAAACCAGCCTATTGGTCTGGATCATAAACTTACTCCCGCAAGAGGTAAGTGGACATGGATTTAATTTCAAAACCTAAACACTCTTTTTTTAAAAACACACAGTATTTCTTTAAAGTATTCTCATAGCAACAGAAAGGCCCTAAAACACACACACACACCTTCAGGTTGCAAGGAAGGAATTACTAAATGTTTACTCAGTCAGATCCACGAACACCATCTGCCTGTGTGCCAAGCAGACTGAAACAATAGGGATTAGCACTGAATTCTCAGAAATATCAGTGTCGGTCTTTCCACATTTGCAATTTTCTAAGACACTGCGGTTTGAGGCAGGGAATTTCCAGCGATTTATTCCGGTTTCTGCCTGCCTGAAAGGTAAGAATGCAGACCTCGGGGAGAAAGTTTGCAGAATCTTGGCTCGGAGCAATTTTGGTCTTGATGCAGAACAGCAAAGGGTGTTCTAGGCTATCTTGCCTGGATGGTCGCTCTTCTTTTTGTCTTAAACCAATAGTTGACCACTTAAGAACATAAGAGAAGCCAGTGTTGGATCAAGCCAATGGCCCATCCAGTCCAACACAGTGGCCAAAAATACCAGGCGCCATCAGGAGGTCCAGCAGTGGGGCCAGGACACTAGAAGCCTTCCCACTGTTGCCCCCTCCCCCAAGCACCAAGAATACAGAGCATCTCTTGCCCCAGACCGAGAGTTCCTATCTATACCTTGTGGCCAATAGCCACTGATGGACCTCTGCTCCTTATGCTTATCTAATTCCCTCTTGAAGCTGTCCATGCTTGTAGCCGCCACCGCTTCCTGTGGCAGTGAATTCCATGTGTTAATCTCTCTTTGGGTGAAGAAGGACTTCCTTTTATCCGTTCTGACCCGACCGCTCAGCAATTTCATGGAGTGCCCACGAGTTCTTGTATTGTGAGAAAGGGAGAAAAGTACCTCTTTCTCTACCTGTTCTATCCCACGCATAATCCTGTAAGCCTCGATCATGTCACCCCTCAGCCATCGTTTCTCCAAGCTAAAGCGCCCCAAGCGCTTTAACCTTTCTTTATGGGGGAAGTGTTTCGACCCTTTTATCATCCTAGTTGCCCTTTTCTGCACTTCTTTCCACTTGCTGGCAGAGGCCTCAGGGCTCTGCTCTTTATGGCTCTCCTGTCCCAGAAAGACTGAGCCTCCGAGGGCTGAGCAGCGTGGTAGTGGCGGCAGAAGGTGCCATCAAGTCACAGCTGACTTATGGCGACCCCTCTGCAAATAATCCTTGCATGTGTTTGGCTTTTCTCTTCAACCAAGTGGGTGCTAGGCTAGCCTCCACATGCAGCCTACATGTTAACATCTCAATGAAGCTTGCTCATAAGAACAAAAGAGACGCCAATGTTGGATCATGCCAAAGGCCGATCCAGTCCAACACTCTGTGTCACACAGTGGCCAGAAATACCAGGTGCCACCAGGAGGTCCACCAGGAGGTCCACCAGTGGAGCCAGGACATTAGAAGCCCTCCCACTGTTGACCCCCCCCCCCCAAGCACCAAGAAGACAGAGCATCACTTGCCCCAGAGCCCCTATCTATACTTTGTGGCTAATAGCCACTCATCCATGGGGTATTCCATCCCCAGAGCTCCAGCTCTGATATCATCTCAGCAACGTATGAAAAAGAAAACTTTTTGCCATTTAATGTTTGAGTCCTTACAGCATGGCAACGTGTTTGAACGATGCTGCTTTTGACTTCAAAATAACAGACTTTTGGAACCTCAGTCTCATTGGCTGAACTAGCCCTCTTTGCTGAATGCGAAAGTCCCACAGGTTGCTGTCCTCAACAACATCTGCCAGTCTGCTTTGTGTGTGATTTCGGGACACTTAACTTCTTGTTAGCATCACGTGGTGCCAACAGAGACAAAGGGGACTGACACATGCTTTCCTCTTGCGTGTCGTCAGATGCCAGCAATGCTTTGCAATTGCGTACTTGAATGAACTTAGTGAAAGACAAACTGGACTGGCCTGTGATTGCAATAGAAGAGCTGGCAATCCAAGCACATGCTTCTGGGAGGAGAGGGAGGACTTACGTGAATGACTGAGCATATATTCGGCCAGTCTGCTCAGCATAAAAGGAGAACAGTAAAGCTACTGTGTTACAAACTTCAATGTAATGTCTTCACACAGTTCAAAGCAACGTGCGGACTAAAAACGCATCAATGACAACAGACAGCCGACCACAAAAGACCTTGCCTACATGCTAGCAGTGATCAGGATGTTTTTCAAACCCTCTGTGGCCAGATGAAGCTCTGTAAGGGTGGGCAGAATGTGTGTTTTGTAGTAGATAGAGAAGGTCTCACTCTCTCTGCTCAAGAGCACTCTCAAGTTTACTTTCTCTTTCCCATTTATTTGGGAACTGATCTCTATAGTTGGGAAATCCATTGTGGTTCCTGGACAGCTGCTGCCCTTACTGCTGCTGGGGGGGGGGGGAAGCAGGTGGGCGTCTGGGAGAGTGATGGGGGCAGAAAGACAGTGATGGGGTGGAGGGCAGAAAGAGAAAGTAAGTGGCGCATAGAAGAGAGAAAGAGAACAGGTGGCGGGAGGGAGAAGGTGTGAGCGGCAGAGAAGCAGGGGGAGAGGGGAGGAAACAAAGGTGGGGGAATGGGACAGCCACTCCCACAAGTTTCTCACGGGTCCCTACTTGTAGCCTTTCAGAACAGCCTTGATTCGAGAAGGCCAACTGAAAGAGAGGCCCTAGACTTTCCAAAATCTAGGGACCTTCTACAACATGCTACTCCCCAGCACTGGTACCATCACAGAGAAAGTTCCCTCTCTTAAAGGTCCTTTCCGCACTTGGATCTCATCCCTGGTTTTATCAGAGTTCAACTCACGACACAATACCTTGCGTTTATCCCTGGTTATAACAGCATCCGTTTATCCCGGGACAAGTGTGGGGCAAAACCAGGGTGACCTCAAAGTAATGTGGAAACAAAAAATCCCCCGAGATAATTACAGGGGTGAACTCGAGTGTAGTGCAGAACGTAAGTTCGGGGACAAGGCTGAACCAGGATTTAAGGTCTAGTGTGGAATCACACATACACTCCATTCAGGAATCTGCTTAGATTGTTGAGGAATTTGGTACCACCTTTTCTGCTCTTGCTTATGCTTCCTGTTGAGCATTAAAATGCTGCACTGGATTTATTGAAAGTTCCCACATGGACACAGCCCCTTAAGAGTGTAAATGTTTTTGCAAGGATTGAGTAGTCCAGGGATCCCCGACCTTCTTGACCCTGTGGGCACCTTTGGGATTCTGACAAAGGGCAATGGGTCCAATCACAAAAAGGCTACTGCAGGAGGCAGAGCCAACCGTAAAATGCCAGGGATTGAGGTTATATACACCTCTACAGTAACTCTTGAACATTTCAGGCTGAAGCTCTCTTTAACAGGACACCTTTCAATCTGCACAGCCAATCAGAAGCCCTGTGGGGAAAAGCCTCACCTAACCCTGCCCACTTTCTAACAGCACTTTGGAGGGCTCCACTAAGGGTGTTAGCGAGCTCCATGGTATCCGTGGCCCCCTTGAGTAATCTATCCAAGACTCATAATTCTTGCTTGCCTTCAAACACACCGAATACCAAATTTCCACTTTCCGTTTCCCAAAGGGGTAACACTGAAAATAAATCAGTCAGGGACACTGCAGAGCTCTGGGATGTTTCATTGAGCCTCAGTGCTTTGATAATAAGCCAACGGCACTTTCACACACCCTAAATAGCATACTTTGCAACTGGACTTTACTGTGTGCAATGGCAAAACCCACTTGCAAACAGTCGCTGAAGTGGGTTGAAACTGCATTATTTCACATGTGTGAAAGTGCCCAACATCCATTACGCTTTAGGGAGCTTTTATTTTGCAAACCCCAACCTAAAGGGGTGGAGAAAGTATGCTAGCAAGTTTATAAACCAGCTTAGCATGATGTTTCCAAAGTTTTGGCTCAGGACGTCTTAGATGTTACAACATCCCTTACCTGTGCCTCAAAGACACAAATAAAAAGGTGAAAGAGATAAAGATATGGCTCTGCCAATTCTACATGTCTGTTAACCAAATGCGACCAAGAGATGTCTTCTGCTGTTCCCCCCCCCCCGACTTTAATGTTCAAACAAAAGAAAAATGACCGCAAGGGTTGTCATTGATGAAAATAGGTCTGGTTGAGGGTCCACCTACTTCCAATCCCTTTCGCCTGAAGTTATCTCCTTTTGATCATGTTGTACTATTTATTTTCAGCAACCACCGGCTGACAGTAGGGCCACCTGCCTATAGAACACATTTCAGTCAAGGCCTCTGTTGAGGCTGCATTGTTAGCTATACTAAAGTCCAAACTGAAAAAAAACAGTAGACAGGCAACTGTGTGACAACACCATGGTTAAAAAGTCACTGAATCCTGGTTGGTAGCCTAAGACGACAACAGGGAAGAAGGAAAAGGAGAAAACAGACCTTTGTATACCAAAGCGGTGATCAGCAAAGCAAGGAGATGAATTTTGGTCCTGTGCTCCATTGATTCCAGTTTCAGCACGGCCAGGTGGAACACGAAGGAGAAGAGGAGTTCGAGAAGAAAAGCGTTGGCTACGGTAGTCTGGATCGGGCCGCTGCAATTCTCCCCCAGCGCACTTGAATGCGCCGGTATGGCCCCCAGTGTCCAGATCGACTTGATGTAAACATGGGCCAACACCGCGCCAATGAACTGAGCAGAGCTCTGTAGCGCCCAGGCCTTGACCGTGCTCCTGTTGCTGCAGAAGAGCTGGAAGCTGCTGGAGGGATTGTTGATGCTGCCGGGCAAGGACAGGCAATGGAAGGTGGTGAAGAGATAGACGAGGGCAAGTGCCATCTGAGGCTTGGGCGGCAGGTCGGCCAGCATGCGCAGCTCGTGGGTGCAGGCGCAGATCTGGAAGGCGCCGCTGAGCTCCAGGACAAAGGAGTACAGGTGTGGTTTACGGTGCATAAATTGGTGGGCCAGTCGCCTGCAGCACGCGGTGAGGGCCATGGTCGCCGCCATCACGAGCAGCGAGACGCAGGTGTCGTAGGCAGCCATGGCCCCAAAATTTGAGACTCATGAAGCAGGAAGCGACGGAGTGGCACCGCCCTCTGGTCACTCCGGTTCTTCACCGAGTCCCTTAGGAAGACATTGGTGCTCTGCCCCTTCGGCTTTCTCTGCATGTTAGTGGGAGCTCTGACTCCCTGACCCCACAGGGAGGGCTCGACGGCTCCTCCCCCCCTCCTGCCCTTCATCTGCCCAGTGCCAGTTATGACCCGACAGCACACATCACATTGGAGACTATGGGCCTCTTGACCTTTCACCCTGAGGGGGGGGCTTTCAGCTAGCCCTTGCTAAGATTCCTCTATAGAGTGCAAAGGGGTCTCACCTTTCCTTCTGCCAGCCTGGTTTGTCCTTCACAAGTCTTATGGTCACATCTCCCTGTGTGCCCGCTTACCTTGCCCCATCTGGGGTTTCAGGCTCCCCTTTCCTCCTGCCCAGGGTCCCGCTGCTGGCTAGGGTCACGAGAGGTCTGAGTTGCTCCCAATCCCTGCGCAGTCAGGCCACAGACCTTATCCGAGGAAGGGAGCTTTGGCTCTTGAACACTTATACCTCCCTCCCCCACAATCTCCTTAATCTCCAAGGTGCTCCTGAACTCAAATCCAACTGTCCCCCAAACTGTGGCGGTGTCGCCCTCCTGTCCCGGTGGAGCGCTGCATTTCACAGGTGCGGAGCCCCAGCAGGGGAGGAGGAGGTGCTGAGAGTTCCTTCTCTTTTGGAAGAGACCAGCTCCTTCCCTCTGGCCGGTCCCTGCTCTCCCTCACCTCCTCCCTGGAGTCCGGCGCTCAAGCCATTCGGGTCTCCAAACTCCCTCTTCCGTTTCCCCGTAACTGACAGCCTTCCTGCTCAGCCTTCACCGGGCAGCTGAGCCGCTCCGCTCAAATCCGAGCAAGCAACGGTTCACCTCTCTGCGGAGCCGCCGGACTCTCAGTCTGCAGCGGACTCCTGGAGCGCCGCGCCTTCAGCAGCCAGGCCCAGCCCGCGATCGGAGGGCTACTGAGCTGGGCGGGCGCCGGGACGAGCCGAGCGAGGAGAGAGCCGCTCCCCCCCCCCCCCCCCCCGCCGGAGCCGAGTCGGCGCGGGCAACTCCGCAGGCGCCGAAACGCGGGCGGGCGCGAGGGAATCAGGGCCCTTCCAGGGCCGCGGGAGCAACAGGTCGGCCCCGAGACGGTGACCAAGGACGGGGCGCTGCAGCCAGGAGGGAGAGCTGGCCGGTTCCTCATCCCGCCCTGACTTTGGAGCGCCTCGCCTCGCCGGTTCTGCAGCACAGGCCAGGGAAGTGGCAAGAAACGCAAGGCAGAGACGGAACCGGGATCCTCAACCCCCAGGTGGAGTCGGGGGAGCTCCCGGAATCGCAGCTAGTCTCCAGGCGGCAGAGATCCGTTCTCCTGGAGGAAACGGCTACTGTGGAGGGTAGTCTTGAGCGCTGGGCCCCACTGAAGCCCCTCCTCTCCCCAAATCCCGCCCTCCTCGGGCTCCACCCCCAAAACCTCCAGGGATTTCCCAACCAAGAGTTGGCAACCCTCACCCCCAAAGTAAGACTGTTTAAGCATCCTCCTTTTTCCATTACAGCCCTGAGCTGCTCGTAAATCTTCAGACACGGACTCCAGCAAGAGTGGCCTTTGCCGTAGGCACTACGGCCAAATTGTTTCCACCCCAGAAGGCAGAAATAGACAGACCGGCAGGCCAAACACGTTCCTCTGATTTTCAAGAACTCGGGGAGGGGAGTACAGTATGCCCACCGAAAATGCAGGGCCAAAAATCCCAGCGAGAACCGGTGCCAGCAGCCAACACCAGTCGGGTTGCAATTTAAGCTGTTTCCTGTGGTTACAATCCTGATTTCTGTTCACCTTTTGTTACACACACTCATAGACAGTGTTCCCTCTAAGCTGTGTGTGAGCTAGCTCACAGTTTTTTAGCCTCCAGCTCACACATATTTGTCTTTCCTCAGGAAGGATCATTCCAGAGCAAACTAATTTATGCAGTAGCTGAATTGCTCGCTCACAACTTTAATGCCTGTAGCTCACAAAGTAGAGTTTTTGCTCACAAGACTCCACAGCTTAGAGGGAGCATTGCTCATAGAGTGTATGAAACTACTTTATATGAAGTCTGCAAAGACTACTGGTTTATCTATTGAGACAACATGTATGCCATTAAGTTCAGCTTTGGCTGCTCTGACAGTACTTCTCTGGGATCTTGGGCAAAGCCAAGCCTTCACTTAACACCTGCTACCTTGGTAGTGGTGGGAAGGGCAGTCCAACTGCAGCCAATTTATGTATCTGGCTTTTGTATCTGATGAAGGGAGCTTCGACTCTCGAAAGCTTATACCGCAAAATTCTTGTTGGTCTCTATTCTCTAAGGTGCTACTGGACTCTCATCTCGCTGTTTTATGGACACCCCATAGGGTTTTCAAGGCAAGAGATGACCAGCGGTGGTTTGCCATTGCCTGCCTCTGCAGGGCTGACCCTGCTTAGCTTCCAAAATCTGAGATAAGGCTAGCCTGGGCCCTCCAGATCAGGGGTTCTTGCTACCTTAGATCCTGTAAACTGGAGATTGAGCCTGAGATCTTTTGCATGCAAAGCACGTGGCAGATCACGAGAGGGAGGGCAGGGAGGGATGAGCCAGTGCTCGGTTCTCGTGGCCCTTTCTCACAAGACCAGGGTAATGCCGATTGCCAGTTTGGGGTCAGGAAGGAATTCTCCTCCAAGCCAGATTTGGCCCAGGGACCCTGGAGGTTTTTTGCCTTCCTCCGGGCATAGATCAGGGGTTACTGAGTATTGGCAGGAGGAGGTAGTTGAAAATTTTCTGCATTGTGCAGGGGGTTAGACTAGATGAACCTTGAGATCCCTTCCATTTCTATGTTTCTATTATGTGTTGCAATGGAGTTACAGTCCCTTCCTTGTAACAATAAACTTCTTGTTTTGAATTTCTGCATTGCCTATTATACCTCCTATAAAAGCATCCTGCACCTTTTAGGGCTTGATTACCTTCTCTTTCTTGAACCACTAGGCTGACACAGGTGAGACAGGTGCTGTCTGAAACCTACAAGGGAGAGGAACAACTTTGTTCCAGAAAGCTCACAACCTTTCACCTGGGTGACAGCCAATAAATGCTCTCCTTTCCCCTAGAAACAACACCCTTGTGACATTGGCAGGTGTGATTTTAATCTGCACCCTAGGGCGTAGACTTTCTAGTTTCCCGGGGGGGGGGGAGAGGCATTGCTATGCTAGGTCCTTGAAATGGAAAAAAGGAATGAAGGGAAACAAAGAAAGGGAAAGAAAGAAATGGAAAGACAGCAGAAAGAAAGGAAAAGAAAGGGGGGAAGGGAAAGAAATAGAGAGAGAGACAAAGGGAAGGGAAAGGGTGGGAGGGAAATGATGGGAAAAAGGGAAAGAAGGAAAAGAAAGAAATGGAAAGATAGAAAGGGGAAAGAAAGGGGGGAAGGAAATGAAGGAAAGAAAGAAATGGAAAGAAAACAAGGGCAGAAAGAAATTGAAAGAAAGGGGAAGGGAAAGAAATTGAAAGAAAGGGAAAATGGAAAGAGAAAGAAATAGAAATGGAAAGAAATAAATGGAAAGAAGAGAGAGAGAGAGAGAAAGAAAGAAGACAGAGAGAGAGGTAGGAAGGGGTGGAAATAAGAGGAAAAAGGAAAGAAAGAGAGGTCCCCTCTACTGGTGGGCAGCAATTAGTGCTCAGTTTGGCTTCCCCCTCCCCTTCTAAGCTGGGGGAGGAGCGAAAGGGAGGGCTGAAATGGCCGCCAGCAGCCTCGTGAATCCACCTGTCAGCTGCTGGCTTTAAAGGGCAGGCAGTCATTTCAGCCCTCCCTTTCGCTCCCTCCCATGGGGGGGGGCGAAAAGGAGCCCTGAAAGTGCCCTTTCAGAGCTCCCTTTCACTTTCCCCCACTTCTAAAAGTGGGGAAGCAAGGAGAGCCATGCAAGAGTTTCCCACCCTTTAAAGTCATGCTGGCTTTAAAGGGCCGGCTGCCTCCAGAGCTCCCTTTTGCCCGGGGGAGGCTCAGTCTCCCCTGGGAAATTTCAGGAAGCTCTCGGCCCCTGAGCCCCCCTGTAGTCTATGCCTATGTCTGCGCCCTCATTACGGATCTATTCCAACTCGGCTTGCCGGCTCTGGGTTGGGAAATACCTGGATATTTTGGAGGCAGAGCGTTAGGAGGGCAGGGTTTGGGGAGGGGAGGGGAGGGACTTCAGTGAGGTATAATGCCATAGTAGAGTCTACCTCCCTAAGCGGCTGTTTTCTCTAGGTGAACTGATCCTTGTCACCTGGAGGACACTAGCAGATCTCCAGCCACCAGCTGGAGGTTGGCAACCCTAATTCCAACCCATTTTAAGACTACTAAATATCACAGGCAAGGAAACAAAAGATCACAAATGATAGATGTGAGCATACATAGGAAAGCAACCATACAGCTGAATGATAGATCAAGATGGGTGGCCGTGTTCATCTGTCCGTGGCAGTGGATAAGAGCTAGAGTCCAGCGGCACCTTAAAGACTAGCCAGATTTGTGGCAGGGAGGAGCTTTCGTGAGTCACAGCTCACTTCTTCAGCAGTGACTCATGAAACCTCGTACCCTACCACATATTTTGTTAGTCTTTAAGGTGCTACTGGACTATGGCTCTTTTCTACAGCTGAATGATAGTGTGGGACTTGAAGAGGTAAGAGAGAGAAAAGCAGACCAAAGTCAGTTGGGATAGGAAAGTTGGGGCTGGCCCTTGTTCACCTACTACAACACACCTCCACCTTCGGGGGGCGGGGGCACATTTCAAGCCCAGTAACTGCTTCATATATAATCTTGCCGACAGCAAAGGGAAGATGGGTAACAAACCTGCATATGCCAGGGCAGTCACGGTAGCAGCCAGCGCATTGACCCTGACGCGGAACTCCTGCGACTGGGTGTGCATCACACTCAACTGGACCATAGCAGAGACCACAAGCTCCGTTAGGAAAGCCATGTAAAATGTCATTTGAATGCGGCTGCTACAGTCTGCAGTCTCAGAGGGAGAATCGGCGATCTCCGCTGCCCAGACGCCAGAGAAGAAGAGTGTGGCTAGAAAGGCCCCAATGAACTGAGCCGCAATCTTCAGCTCCCCCAGCCTCACTGAAATGCCCTTCCGCAAGATGCTCAGCAAGGTCCAGGCGGGGTTGCAAGTGTTCTCGGCCAAAGTCAAGTAGAAATGGAGCGTGTGGAAGGAATACGTGTGGGCGAGGTAGAAGTGAGGCTTGGGCTCCACGTCGACCAGCCGGCGCAGCAGGCCAGAGCAGGCGCACAGCTGCCAAGTGGCGAACATCTCCAACAGGAAGAGACGCGCTTCCAGGTGATTCACACGCTTGCGGGTCTGGATCCTGGCCCCGGTTGCCAAAAGGACAATAATAGCCTCCAGCTGGAGCAACAGCCAGGCAGATTCTGTTTGCATGTTTCAGTGCTACCGTGTCCAGGTAATCTATTTCACTCAGGTCCAGGAACGTCCTCCGGTCTTACTTGGTTTCTCTTGCCGTTAAATTATCCTCTCCACTACGGCCTGCTTTTAATGGGAAGCTACAAGCTCTCTCCTCTTGGCAGAAGCTGGGTCAAATCTTCTCCAATTCCTTCATTTATTAAGGAGTTTAAGCACCACCAGGAGTAAACGTTTTCCTATATGCATCCCAGTCTCGTGAGGGCAGCCAGAATTGCTCCTTCTTGCCAAGAATGAAAGGCCGTGTTATTCAGCGGGGTGAAAAACAGCTCTTTAATAAAGGTAATCCTCTTTCTATTTCTGTGCTTCTGACTACGCTAGACCTATCCTCTCCCTCTTATCATGGAGAAATGAGTCAAAACACTTGTCTTCTCAAGGGGACAGAGTAAGGAAATTGACAGCATTCCTGTTTTTTTTTTCCAAAGGCCAAAGTACCCACTTTTTGAATCAAGCCTCCTCCAATTTTTTGGTGGTGGTGGGATCAAAGTACCCCCAAAGAAAGCTAACCCTCCTTGTTTATAAGGCAGGTCAAATCTTCTGTCTCTTGTAAGTGGATCCAGCTCCCCCTACCCAAAAGAGCTTTCTGTTACTACAATTTCTAACACCCACCTACTTCTTCTGGGATGGGATCAGAGCATCCTTTAGGAAAACTAAGCTTTCTTTCTTATCAGCCACGTTAATTTCTCTCTCTCTCTCTGGTAAGTGGCTCCAATCCCCCTCCCCAAACAAACCACCAATTATTATTACTCTTTAATATTACAATTTCTAACGTCCACCTGTTTCTTCTGGGATGGGATCAATGTGTCATTTAGGAAAACTAAGCTTCCTTTGTTACCACCAAGTTAATTTTCTCTCTCTATAAGTGGCTTCAACCCCCCGGCCACAAACAATCAATTATTATTACTTTTAATATTATAATTTCTAATATCCACCTATTTCTTCTGGGGTGGGATCAGTGTGTCATTTAGGAAAACTAAGTTTCCTTTGTTACCACCAGGTTATTTTTTCTCTCTCTAGTAAGTGGCTCCAACCCCTCCTTCACAAACCACCAATTATTATTCCCTTTAATATCCACTCACTTATCAGAGTCCCCTTTGTCAAGGAGTTACTAAGAAAAGATATAATTTTAAATTTCTATGTGTCTTCTTGGCATAGAACCTCAGCACTTGAAGGGGGACACTACTAAAGTTCTGTCTTTTATCAGGGGTTAGTTTTATTCTACTGCTGCCAGGGCAGAAACAAGCCCCTTTTTGGAAAGAAGCCCCTCTTGGCTTCTTGAAAGAGAAATTTCATCTTTCCTCCCTATGTTTACCCTGTTCTCCATCCCTGGCTAAACTTCCCCCCTTCAGAGCTGAATCACAGCAATAGGCGATGGAGGGAATGCGCAGGCGCACTCGAGCCCCGTCTTCGCGGGCGCCGCGTTCTAAAAGGAGGCGGTTGCTGTTCGAATTTTCTTCGGTTGCGCGCGTGCTACGGCCCGCGAGCGTTAGAGCCGGTCACGTGGCGGTGGAAAGCACCTGAGGGGGACAGATCAAGAGATTTTGCAATAGAATCTTGACGAGGCTCCCCTCTGACAGCTCTGGTGGGAGCGTCCGTTAAGGAACCCCGCCGGCGACTCTAGATCGCACCATTAGAAAGAAGGGGGGTGGGAGAATGGCTAATTAGGGTGCTCAGGCCATAGGGTTGGCAACGAGATGGAGATGAAAAGATACCTGAGTGGGAGGGAATGGGCTGTTGAAGCATTTCAGGGCAGAAGACTGTTGAAGCATTTCAGGGCAGAAGACTCTGTTAAAGGGGCAAGACATATTTCCTCCAGTTGTTTGCAATTCCTACCCTGAACCTTTCAGGCAGTCATTTAGCAGGGGGCGAGTTTTTGTTTCTGGGCATAGATCAAGATGGGTGGCCATGTTAGGTCGTCTGTAGATGTAGAAAAGAGCCAGAGTCCAGGAGCACCTTCAAGACTGACAAAATTTGTGGCAGGGGAGGAACTTTCCATCCTGGGTCACTGCTCACTTCCTCAGCTTCAGCTAGAATGAGAGTCTATGCGTCCTCCTATCACAAGGTTGATGGATTTCCATTCTGCACGGCTAAATGTGGTGCCTTCCATGGAGGCAGGTCAAGATGGGTAGCCATGTCAGTCTGTCTGTAACAGCAGAAAAAAGCAAGAATCCACCAGTACCTTCAAGACTAACAAAGTTTGTGGCAGGGGGGGAGTTTTCCGTCCTAAGTCAATGCTCACTTCTTCAGATACAGATAGAATGAGAGCCCATGGGCTTTTTTGTAGAATAAGCCCAGCAGGAACTCATTAGCATAATAGGCCACACCCCTGATACCACAGCTCATTAGCATATTAGGCCGCAGCCCCCTGTTGCCAGAAGTGTGGTCATCCAGCCACACCCACCTTTTGCTTCTTATTCTGTTTACCTTGTTGTCAAAACCCAGGGCCTTTTTTTGTAGCAGGGACTCCTTTGCATGTTAGGCCACACACCCCAAATGTAGCCAATCCTAATGAGTTTCTGCTGTTGGGGGTGGCCTATTATGCTAATGAGCTCCTGCTGGGTGTGGCCAACTCAGGAGCCAGCCGGAACTCCATTCCTGTGCGTTCCTGCCCAAAAATAGCCCTTCACAAGGTTGATGGATCTCCATTCTGTGCGGCTAAATGTGGTGCCTTCCATGGAGGTAGGTCAAGATGGGTAGCTGTGTTAGTCCGTCTGTAGCAGTAGAAAAGGGCAAGAGTCCAGGAGCACCTTCAAGACTAACAAAATTGGTGCCAGGGTATGAGCTTTCGTGCATCACCGTTCACTTAGACACAGCTAGAATGTGAGTCCGTCTGTCCTTATACCTTGGCGAGTGGAGTGACTTCAGATGCCGAATGACTATAGCAGGCATAGAAAAGCGCAAGAGTCCAGTAGCACCTTGAAGACTTACCAAATTGGTGGCAGGACATGAGCTTTTGTGAGTCACTGATCGCTTCTTAATTTTTCTGAGCATGTTAACGGTGAAATCTTTACTGGTTGCATTTCTGCCCTTTAGGCTTTCCATAGTAGCACCTCCAAGGAAGTTTTCCCCTGCAGCCATTTATTTTCCCAATGAGAATTTTAAACATTAGGGGTCCCCCCCCATTTCCCCAGCTTTTGATGGTGTCAGTCTAGTTATCATTCCTGACTTATTGATTTTAATTTGCCCAACCAGTAATGGCTGTGCCACTGCTGTTTTAATGCTTGCACTGGCTGTTTGCTGCTCTTTCCTGTTGTCGTTGCTGTTTGTTTTTGCTTAAAACCTCTGGATTATGACAGCCGGACCAAAGTGAATAAATAAACGCTGCATATCAACCTTTTGCTAAAAGCACAGGAGTAAGGGCAGACAAAAAGTTGGCAAGTCAGGGAGGGGCTATGGCTCAGTGGGAGAGCCTTTGCTTTGCACACAGAAGGTTCTAGGTTCAGTTCCTGGTGTTTTCAGTTAAAAAGACCAAGCAATATGTGACGTGAAAGACCTTTTCTATGAGACCTGGAGACCCACGGGAAGGGGCCATGGCTTAATGGAAGAGCCTCTGCGTGGCGTGCTGAAGGTCCCAGGTTCAATCCCCGGCATCTCCAGTTAAGTGAAAGACCTCCACCTGAGACCCCGAAGAGCTGCTGCCAGTCAGAGTAGACAATACTGACCTCGATGGACCAGTGGTCTGATTCAGTAGAAGGCAGGGTTATGTGTGCAAATGGGGGAAGGGTTGTGGGCTCAGTGGTAGAGCATCTGCTTGGCATGCAGAAGGTCCCAGGCTCAATCCTCGGTATTGCTAGTTAAACGTTTCAGATGATGTTGTAAGACAGAACCTCTGTCCCTGATTTTGTTTGCCCAGGCCAGTTTGAGAAAACACACTCAAGCAGTCCTGTAGAGTTGGAAACCAAAAAAATAATTTATTAATTAATAAGGAAGAATACAGATTCAAGGGTTTTGAAACCCTGAATACCCAACAGATTCTTCAAGTGTCACAATGGGTGAAATAGCATTTTATACTTCACATTACATCAGAGAAATAAAACAGAATTATTGGTTCCATCAAACATTGTCAAATTTCATCACCTATTTCCCATTGGGTTAAGACCTGGGGGGTGGTTGTTCCCAGGCAGAGTTCTTCTTTTCCTAACAGAACAATACACTTTTCTTTCGGAAGCTATGAAGTTGCATGTTGTATCTATATAACTGATATGGTTACAGAGTGCTTACTGTTCTTCATTCTAGCTAGGCTAACTGACATCAGAAACATGTGCAGTTGTAGCTGGCCAGAACTAGCAAGGTCACTGTAGTATGATTGCCTGTCAGCATTTAGTCATTTTACCCAGGATGCTTTTAAACAATGAACCAAAGTGAATATCTGAATATATGTTCGTGATTGATTTCAGTCACTGTGATTAGAATCATCAAAGGCACTTAACATATGCACCATGGAAGCGTTAAAAGCACTTACTAAGTTAAACCTGTTAGGCAGTGGCAGAGTACAAAGTGGTTCATAAAATGTGCGTACAACAATGTGAAAGGAGGATTGTGCTCGAGACCAGAGCTCCCTCTAAGCTGTGGAATCCTGTGAGCAGAAATTCTACTTTCTGAGCTACTGGCATTGAAGTTGTGAGCAGGTGATTAGTTTGCTCTGGAGCTATCCTTCCTAAGTCAAAAATGTGTGAGCCAGAGGCTAAAAAACTGTGAGCTAGCTCACACTAACTCAGCTTAAAGGGAACCGCTTGAGACTCTGGAGAGCCACTGCCAATCTGAGTAGACAATATTGTTAGGAACATAAAAGGGTTGTGTGTGCCTGGCTCCCTGCCCACCCCCCCCAGGAGCAACACAAACCATTCAGAAAAGAAAAGTCAGTCAGGAATATCTTTTGATTGCTTTATTGAGCGATAAAGGGAGTGCAGACGAACTCAAATTAACATTCCAAGCCTCTTCCATATATGATTTCTCAGCAGCCTTTACTGGATCCAGAGCTCACAACTCTTCCAATTCCGCCTACAACACACCATAAAACAAAGGGCTCTTTGACATGACCCCCCCCCCCATCATGGACCGTATGTGCATTTAAAATAGCTCATTAAGAGAGAGAGAGAGAGAGATTGGATTTATACCCCGCCCTTCACTTGGAATCTCAGAGCGGTTTACCATCTCCTTTCCCTTCCCCTCCCCACAACAGACACCCTATGAGGTAGGTGGGGCTGAGAGAGCGCTTGACAGAAACTGCTCTTTCAGGAACAGCTGTGCCAGAGCTTGTGACTGACCCAAGTCACATCAGCAGGTGCAAGTGGAGGAGTGGGGAATCAAACCCGGTTCTCCCAGATTAGAGTCCGCACACTTAACCACTAGACCAAACTGGCTCTCTAATATAAGTATAAACAAGGCGGGTTAGGTAATATTCATTCGTTAATTAGGCATGCATGATTGATTAGTGTTTATGTATGTCAAGGCTATTCCTTGCCATCCAAATTCTTTACACACACACCTTTCCATCTTATCTTGACATGCTCTTATGTTGACAAGCTCGAGCGTGTCCAGAAGAGGGCAACCAGGACGGTGAGAGGGTTGGAATCCAAGTTTTACGAGGAAAGGCTGAAAGAGTCGGGTCTGTTTAGCCTGGGAAAGAGAAGGCTTAGAGGGGACATGATTGCAGTCTTCAAGTATCTGAAGGGCTGTCATGTAGAAGATGGAGCAGATCTATTCTCTCTTGCTCCAGATTGCAAGATTAGATCTAATGGGTGGGAATTACAAGGGGGTCGATACCGGCTAAATATCAGGAGAGACTTCCTCACTGTAAGACTGGTTGAGCAGTGGAACAGTCTGCCTTGGGAGGTGGTGGATGCTCCTTCGCTGGACGTTTTGAAGCGGAAGCTGGACAACCGTCTTTCGGATATGTTGTAGGGCTATCTTTTGGCCATGCTCCTGCAGAGTGCAGGGGGTTGGACTAGATGACCTGCAAGGTCCCTGCCAACTCTAACATTCTATGGTTCTATGATTCTGTCTCTAAGATTGTTACTCTGCCTCTGCTTCTCAGTAAGGCTCATAATCCTGCCAGGCTACATCACAGGGTTGTTGTGAGCATAAAATAGAGAGGTGAATGATATTAGCAGCATTAGGTGGTCCCTGTTGGGGAGAAAGCAGGGTATAAATGACGTAAGTAAATAAAATAGAAAATAAACCAGGGAAGATACTGCGAGATCTATCACTAGAACTTCTGCCGTTCTTTGAAAAAGTTAATAGCAGTGCAAGAAGAAGGGTTTTTTTCCCGTTCTTTCTTCTCTCACCTTTGTCTGATGCACGTCCCCCAATGAAGCTGCTATTTACCCTACCAGTGAAAATATTGAAGTAGTGTTAGGAGACCTTTGCTTTACTCCCCATGGAGCAAATAGCAGCTTGTAGGAAAGATTTAAATCTGGAAAACGGCACTAAAGGAGAGGATTAAACCCTTCTCCCCAAGTGCTTGAAATCCCACTCAAAATTGGGCTCTCTATTAATTCTTGTAAAATTCAAAATACCAGGTCACAAACAATCGCATCAGAACCGGCCCTTAGAACGTCGGTCTGCCTTCAACCTGTACAGTGCCGGAGCTATGCAAGGTCTTTCCCACCAGAGGGCAGCAAAGACTCGATAATGTATCATGTTTGTTAGTCACATTGTGAGTGACACTCTTCCTCGACCGTCTCTCTTCGAAAAGTCTTCCAAATTAAAGAAATGCAGTCATTAAATGAATGTCATTCACCTGTTCTGAATGAGTCAAAAAGAGAAGAGTCTTAAACTGCTGGGTCCCATCAGTATGTTAATCTTGAGTTTTGTTAACATGAGGATTCCTTTGCTTTTGTCTTAGACCCTGTTGATATGTTTGGCAGAAAAAAGGTTGGAACTCTTGCTGGACTGTATCTCTCCAAGCTGTAAGTCTGGGGCTCCATGTTTGAATTCCGCCCCCCCCCCCAAAAAAAACAACAACCCTACATAGCAATGCAAGAAGAAAACTGGGCTGATTCGTTTTCCCACACTTTAATTTTTTACACACAGGGAGAGGTTTGGTTTTGAAATGAAGAAATAGTTAGGGTTGCCATTCTTTGTGTTTGTCAAGTGTTGTCAAGTTGCAGCCGACATGGCAAACCCAGCAAGAGGCTTTCAAGGCAAGGGAAAAGCAGTGTGTGTGTTGCCATTTCCTTCCTTTGCAGAGGCTTCCTTGGTGGGCTCCCTTCCAAGTACCAACCCTGCTTAGCTTCCAATTTACGGCGACCTCGGCAAGGGGCTTTCAAGGCAAGGGAGAAGCAAAGGTGGTTGGCCCTTACCTTCCTCTACAGAGTCTTCCCTGGTGGGCTCCCATCTAAGTACCAATCCAGTTTAGCTTCCAATTTATGGAGACCCCAGGAAGGGGCTTTCATGGCAAATGAGAAGCAGAGGTGGTTTGCCATTGCCTTCTGCAGAGTCTTCCTTGGTGGTCTCCCATCCAAGTACCAGCTCAGCTTAGTTTCCAGTTTATGGTGACCCCAGCAAGGGGCTTTCAAGGCAATTGAGAAGCAGAGGTGGTCTGCCATTGCCTTGCCTTCTTCTGCAGAGTCTTCCTTGGTGGTTTCCCATCCAAGTACCAACCCAGCTTAGCTTGCAACTTATGGTGACCCCAGCAAGGGGCTTTCAAGGCAAGGGAGAAGCAGAGGTGGTTTGCCGTTGCCTTCCTCTACAGAGTCATCCTTGGTGGTCTCCCATCCAACTACTAACCCTCATGGACACCACGTTGGAGAAATCCTGTATTAATTCGGTTTGAGCCAGTTTGGTGTAGTGGTTAAGTGCACGGACTCTAATCTGGGAGAACCAGGTTTGATTCCCCACTCCTCCACTTGCAGCTGATGGATAACCTTGGGCAAGCCGTAGTTTTGTCAGAGCTGTTCTCTCAAGGACGGCTCTGAAAAGAGCTCTCTTAGCCCCACCGACCTCACAGGGTGACTGTTGGGGGGGGGGGGAGGAGTTTGTAAGCCATTCTGAGACTCTGAGTGAAGGGCGGGTACAAATCCAAACTCTCCTCCTTCTTCTTAGCTTCCAATTTATGGTGACCCCAGCAAGGGGCTTTCAAGGCAAGTGAGAAGCAGAGGGGGTTTGCCACTGCCTTCCTCTGCAGAGTCTTCCTTGGTGGTCCCTCATCCAAGTACCCACCCAGCTTAGCTTCCAATTTATGGTGACCCCAGCAAGTGGCTTTCAAGGCAAGGGACTAGAAGAGGTGGTTGGCCATTGCCTTCCCCTGCAGAGTCTTCCTTGGTGGTCTCCCTTCCAAGTACCCACCCAGCTTAGTTTCCAACTTATGGTGACCCCAGTAAGGGGCTTTCAAGGCAAGTGAGAAGTAGAAATGGTTGGCCACGGCCTTCCTCTGCAGAGCCTTTCTTGGTGGTCTTCCTTCCAAGTACCAACCCAGCTTAGCTTGCAACTTATGGTGACCCCAGCAAGGGGCTTTCAAGGCAAGTGAGGAGCAGAGGGGGTTTGCCACTGCCTTCCTCTGCAGAGTCTTCCTTGGTGGCCCCTCATCCAAGTATCGGCTCTGCTTAGTTCCTGAGATGAAAGCCCATCCTGCATCCCGGTTTTGTTTTTGTTGTGCCATCAGGTCACAGCCGACTCAGGGCCACCCCTGGTGGTGCTTTCAAGGCAAGAGCCATTCAGAGGGGGTTCACCATTGCCTGCCTCTGCATAGCAACCCTGGTATTCCTTGGTGGTCTCCCATCCGAATACTAACCAGGCCCACCCTGCTCAGCTTCCGAGATCTGATAAGATCTACCATTCCACATCCCCTGCTACTCTTTAAACCATGCTTTTTAGATGTGCCATTGATTAACCACAGTTTGAATATAGCAGAAGATCAGGGCTCAGGAATTGGGGTATTCATTGTTGTTTATTTGCCTTTCTACCCAACAGGGACCCATCGTGGCTTACATTGTTTTTCTGTTCTCCACTTTTATCCTCACAACAACCCTGGCTGAGAGTGTGTGACTGAACTAAGGCCACCCAGCAAGCTTCCATGGCACAAGTGGGGATTCGAACCTTGGTCTCACAGACCCTATTCCGACACTTTGACCACTGTAAACGAAGGAGAGATTGGATTGATACCCCGCCCTTCACTACCCGAAGGAGTCTCAGAGCGGCTTACAATCTCTTTCCCTTCCCCTCCCCGCAACAGACACCCTGTGAGGTAAAAGAAGAAGAAGAAGAGATTGGATTTATACATCGCCCTTCACTACCCGAAGGAGTCTCAGAGCGGCTTACAGACTCCTTTCCCTTCCCCTCCCCACAACAGACACCCTGTGAGGTAAAAGAAGAAGAAGAGATTGGAGTTCTACCCTGCCCTTCACTACCTGAAGGAGTCTCAGAGCGGCTTACAATCTCCTTTCCCTTCCCCTCCCCACAACAGACACCCTGTGAGGTAAAAGAAGAAGAAGAGATTGGATTTATACCCCGCCCTTCATTACCTGAAGGAGTCTCAGAGCGGCTTACAATCTCCTTTCCCTTCCCCTCCCCACAGCAGACACCCTGTGAGGTAGGCGGGGCTGAGAAAGCTCTGACAGAAACTGCTCTTGACAGAACAGCTCTGAGAGAACTTGTGAGTGACCCAAGGTCACACCAGCAGCTGCAAGTGGAGGAGTGGGGAATCAAACCCAGTTCTCCCAGATTAGAGTCCGTGCTCTTTACCACTACACCAAACCATCTCTCATCCTAAGGATGCCAACCTCCAGGTGGGGCCTGGAGATCTCTGAATTACAGCTGATTTTCAGTCTACAGAGATCAGCTCTCCTGGAGAAAAAAGGCTGCTTTGGAGGGTGGACTCCGTGGCATTATGCCATGCTGAGGTCCCTCCCCTCCTTAAGCCCACTTTTTCCAGGCTCCACCCTCCAAAATCTCCAGGAAGTTTCCAATCCAGAGTTGGCACCCTAAGGGTGGGTGTGGAAAATGAGCACAGAACAGAAATCATGCAATAAAATAAAAAGGGGAATCCAACCCAAGCTGCAACCCCATTATCATGATATGAAGAAGAACAGGAGGAGTCTCAGAGCGGCTTACAATCTCCTTTTCCTTCCCCTCCCCACAGCAGATACCCTGTGAGGTAGGTGGGGCTGAGAGAGGTCTTTCCAGAACGGTCCTTGAGAGAACAGCTCTGGGAGAACTTGTGACTGACCCAAGGTCATCCAGCAGCTGCAAGTGGAGGAGTGGGGAATCAAATCCGGTTCTCCCAGATTAGAGTCCGTGCACTTAACCACTACACCCAACTGGCTCTTGATATGGTTTCATAAATATATTCTTTTCCTTTCATGATTCATGAGATCATATCAATGGGATCAGAATGATATAATTTGGCGCTGAGCAGGTGATGTTTCTGGTCTCCTTGCAATGAAAGCTTTCGCCAACCCGGCATGCAGCCACTTCTCCCCTACAACCTGACTTGAACAGGGCTAGAAAATTTTTATCTTCCCCAATAACACAGATGCTTTTTCATCCAGCGCTTTGCTGCTGGAGGGCCCGCGTGGTTTTATTTGATCCCTCTCTGCAGGCTTAATTTATTTCCAATGTAATTAACACAAAGTCTGCCCCAACCTCCTGTTCCTTTTCGTTCTCAGAGCGGCAGACAGAGCCATTTATTTTTTCCTTCAGTCTCCGTATGCCAAAGGCAAAAAAAAGGACTTTTGTTTAACTTGAAACATGAATCAGCTGTTTTCAAAGCAGCTCTTATAATAACGGTAACTCTCTATTTCTGAAGACGTGAGCAGTGACTCATGAAAGCTCCCCTCCTGCCACAAACTTTGTTAGTCTTGAAGGTGCTGCTGGACTCCTGCTGTTTTCTACTGCTGCAGACAGACTCACACAGCTACCCATCTTGATCCGTCTCCATGGAAGGCAACATGTTTAGCCCTATAGAATGGGAATCCATCAACCTTGTGGTATGAGGACAGATGGACTCCCATTCTGTATCTGAGGAAGTGAGCAGGGACTCACGAAAGCTCCTCCCCCTGCCACCAATGCTCCCTCTAAGCTGTGGAGACTTGTGTGCAAAAATTCTGCTTTATGAGCTACTGCCTTTAAAGTTGGGAGCGAGTGATTTGGCTACTGCATAAGTTAGTTTGCTCTGGAGCCCTCCTTCCCAAGCTAAGGCAAAAATGTGTGAGCTGGAGGCTAAAAAACTGTGAGCTAGCGCACACTGACTCAGCTTAGAGGGAACGCTGCCTGCCGCATATTTTGTTAGTCTTGAGGGTGCTCCTGGACTCTTGCTCTTCTCCGCCTAGCCTCAGCCAGGGTTAGGGCCTTTTCTGCCCTGGCCCCCGCCTGGCGGAACAGGCTCCCTACTGAGATCAGGGCCCTGTCGGGATCTTCTTCAATTCTGCAGGGCCTGCAAGACGGAGCTCTTCCGCCAGGCCCTTGGCAGGGGCCAGGGTGGAAAAAGCCTCGGCCCTGGGCCAGGGACTACCAGGAGGTCTTGATCCTTAGAGTATACGCTCTTCAGGCATATACGGGAAGAGGCTGATAACCCAGGCTGTGTAAGGCTTCGGGTCCCCATTGGCGAGAAAGGCAGAATATAAAGGAAGTAAATAAATAAATAAACATGTTGACCAATCAGTTGACTGTCAGCGTTCTGATCCAGCAACTGGATTTCTGATGTTGCCCTTGAGAGGGTGACCCAACGAGCCCGGGGGGGGGGGGGGAAAAGTGTCTTGTCCCTTTAAAAGAGGCATAAGGGATGGAAAAGGGGCAGTTGAAGCTTTCGGTGGCATGGTGGTAAATAACATTCTCTGGTCAATTACATCCCGTTAAGCCCCTGTGAAAGGGACAGCGCACTTTTTTTCTCCAGGCTTGTTGGCTAGCCTACCCCTTGACCAGCTGTTGGGTTTCTACAACCGAAGTGGGTCCCGTTCAGAGGTAAAGAACTTATTTTTATTCGTTTAAGACATTTTTATGCCGCCTTTGCACCCAATCAGGGTCCACAAGGTGGTGAAGATTAAAAAAAAACACATTAAAACATTTGAGCAATTAAAAATACAGTTCAAATTATAGAATACAATTAAAAACGAATAAACAATCCCTGACCTAGACAGCGCAGGCAAGCCCGATCTCATCAAATCTCATCAGATCTCGCAAGCTATTAGGGTTGACTGGTTAGTACTTCTTTGTTTCCCCCCCCACACACACTTTATTTTCATTTTCACAAAATATACATCCATACTATATATACACTTTTTCTCGATTATGGAGTCTATTATTTCTAGTCCAACTGAATCCATTCATAGCAACTGTAAATACTTTTTCTTCCTTTCCTTGAAGGATTAAACTCAGAATTTTTGGAAGATGGTACAGATGTCAGTATTAGAAATAACAAAGATTAGAATGGAGTTATCCCCGGAAATTGTATTGTTGAATATGCTGCCGGAAAGATATAGATGGAAAGATAAATACATTATACTATTTATACTCACAACCAGTGTTCACTCTCTAAGCTGAGTTAGTGTGAGCTAGCTCACAGGTTTTTAGCCTTTGACTCACTCATTTTTGCCTTCGCTCAGGAAGGGCTGGCTCCAGAGTAAACTAATGTATGCAGCAGCCAAATCGCTCGCTCACAGCTTTAATGCCAGCAGCTCATAAAGTAGAATTTCTGCTCACAAGACTCCATGGCTTAGAGGGAACATTGCTCACAACTGCGAGAATTCTATTAGCCAAATGTTGGAAACAAGAGTATATACCTACGCGAGATGATCTAGTGGGTAGGTTGTTGGAAATGGCAGAGATGGACAGACTGTGGTTAGTACTTGGATGGGAGACTTCCTTGGAATACCAGAGGCAAGAGGTGGGGGGCAGGCACAATTCAGCCACCTCTCTGAATATCCTTCAGGCCTCCAGTAGGGCTCAGTCACCAGAGGTCAACATGACTTCCAGGTGCACACACACACAAAAAGTACAAAGTCAAGTCCGACTCTTCGCGACCCCATGGACCAGATCACGTCAGGCCTTCCTGTCTTCCGTCGTCCTCTGGTTTGCTCAATTTCATGTTCGTTGCATCTATGACACTGTCTAACCCTCTCATCCTTTGCCATCCCCGTCTTCTTTGACCTTCAGTCTTTCCCAGCATCAGGGTCTTCTCCAGGGAGGGCTCCCTTCTCATTTGGTGGCCAAAGTATTTGAGCTTCAGTTTCATTATCTGGCCTTCCAGGGAACAGTCAGGGTTGATTTCTTTTAGGATTGACTGATTTGATCTCCTGGCAGTCCAAGGGACTCTCAAGAGTCTTCTCCAGCACGATAGTTCAAAAGAATCTATTCTTCAGCGCTCGCTCGGCCTTCCTTATAGTCCAACTCTCGCAGCCATACATGACTACTGGGAATACCGTTGCTTTGACCATGCAGACTTTTGTTGGCAGGGTGATGTCTCTACTTTTTATCATGCTGTTTAGGTTCGCCATCGCTTTCCTCCCAAGGAGCAGGCGTCTTTTAATTTCATGGCTGCTGTCACAGTCTGCTTTTTTAATTTCGCCTGGCATACCCCCAGTAATGGTTACTGGCCCTCCTTCCAGTGTTTGTTATGTGGGTTTGGGGCTTTTGTCTACTCAAACTGGCAGCAGCTCTCCAGGGTCTCAGGTGGAGGTCTTTCACACCACTCACTACCTGATCGTTTTAAGTGGAGGTGCCTGGGAGTGAACCTGGCACATTCTGCATACCAAACTGGTGCTCTACCACTGAGCCATGGCCCTTCCACCAAATTTGACTGTCAAACTCCACACAGACAGCTTCAAAAGGTCATATATATGTATGTATTGTGCTTGTTGGTAAACCCATGCCGAGGGTCGGGAGCGGGGACCATAGAGCAGCGGTCCGGGTTTCCGGATCACGTGGCTCTCTGTCACCCCATGACTCCCCCACAGAGCAGGTGTGAGGCTTCAAGCTGGCACATGGGTGAATGAATGAGTGGCACCTCAGTTACTCCTGGCATCCTGAGTCACTCCTTGTCTGCCCTCTTTTCTTTCCAGAGCTCTTTGGAAGTCTGTGCGTGCCACTGCAGCCCAACCTTGGCACTCTTGCGCATGCTGTGCGCATGCGTTGCTCACTTATTTCTCCTTGTTTTATTTCTTCACATTATTTATAGTCGACCTTTCCCATTGACACCCAAAGCAGATTCCACAGTGTAAGTCATTGCGTTCGGCGGAATACCATCGCTGAAGCAACAAGGATTGCAGAAATCTCAACATAAATCATAAGTCTTCGACATGGCGCATTACCAGTGCCAGAAAGTGGAATTCTGTAGGCAGATAACAGTGTAGTCAGAACAAGATAATACAGATGGCAAACAGATAATATCTACCAGGGGTCCCTGACAGTATTTATATATATTACTGGCAAGATGTCAGTCAGTCATAAACTGGTGTTAGATCTTGCTGATCTAGTTTGACAGGTGGATGTCATGTGACTACTAGATTACATCATATTCTGGACTTGTCACAATGACTCAGCTAAAGTAATTGCTATGACCTGATTGGCTGATGTACATATATATTGCAGCAAGTTCAGTGCTACACATCTCTGTATTGGGATCGTTAGTATGTGAAGCACTTTGTCAGTTTGTACAGTGAAAGTGCTAAGAAGGACTGTGTATCTGTATCCAGTTGTCCAGTGTAAATAAGTGTAAATAAATGTAAGTACTCTGTATATAAGGAAACAGAGACTCTGCTATCATTTACGGCGTTCTAAACTACCGTCAGTCCCCACCTTTTTGACCCTATGGGCAACTTTGGAATTCTGACCCAGGGTGGTGGCAGGAACTACAAAATGGCTGATGCAGGAGGCGGGGCCAGGAGTAGAGTGTTCCAGGAGTGAGGTCACTCATCATTTCAAGCAGAAGCTCTGCTCAGCAGGATTGCCCTTTTAAATGAACGTTTTCTTGCTTACATGCCGCTTACCTTTAGTAACAGACCCTCGTGCTGTGGTGGCAGCGACCGCCAAAGCAATCGATTTTTTAAAATATGCACAGATCTCCCATGGGCGATCAGAATCATGGGTGGGCAAAGCCCCACCTGGCCCCACCCACTTTCTAAAAACACTTGGCAGGTGCCGTGGTGCCAAAGGGCACCATGTTGGGGAACCCTGATATGCACAGTAGTGTTGCCCACAGTCCCGTTCCTTTTATTAAATCACCTTCTTGAGCTATTGCATCCTCTGGGGACCCACCAAGTACAGGTCATCAGGCAGGGAGTTCCCCAGGTTGTCTCCTGGACATCTTACCGAGGGTACCCCAAACTCTATGAAGAAAAAGAGGAGATTGGATTTATACCCCACCCTTCACTCGGAGTCTCAGAGTGGCTTACAAACTCCTTTCCCTTCCCCTCCCCACAACAGACACCCTGTGAGGTAGGCGGGGCTGAGAGCGCCCTGAGAGAAACTGCCCTTTCAGCTCTGACAGAACTATGGCTTGCCCAAGGTCATTCAGCAGCTGCAAGTGGAGGAGTGGGGAATCAAACCCTGTTCTCCCAGGTTAGAGTCTGTGCACTTAACCACTACACCAAACTGGCTCTGGTAAGGAGAAGAGATTGGATTTATACCCTACCCTTCACTACCCGAAGGAGTCTCAGAGTGGCTTACAAACTCCTTTCCCTTCCCCTCCCCCACAACAGACACCCAGTGAGGGAGGTGGGGCTGAGAGAGCTCCGACAGAACCGCTCCTGAGAAAACAGCTCTGAGAGAACTTGTGACTGACCCAAGGTCACACCAGCAGCTGCATGTGGAGGAGAAGTGGGGACTCAAACCTGGTTCTCCCAAATTAGAGTCTGTGTTCCTAACCACTACACCAAACTGGCTCTCACTACACCAACCTACACTACACCAAACCCATTTATAATTTGCCAGGTAGTTACTGGCTGGTTCACACATGCAAAACTGCCACTTCCTTTTGTCCCCGCAGCTGAAGGTATGAAGTAACTCCAGTGAATCCAGCTTGCGTCTGAAGCCATGGTAATAAGCCACCGTCTGTCTATGGGTGAGAGATTTGCGAATTCACACATGATGCACTGCAAGCTTGAAGGCAGCCTTGCGAACCCCAGATCGTGCATCTTTTGTGCCGCGAGTGAGAATAAATAGGTTTTAATCATTAGGAGCTGCCATCTTATCAAAGCTGGTAAACAGACGCAGATGGACGAAACGTCTGAAACAGCTTTCAAAAACACCAGAAATTTCGACAGGCCGAACTCCAAGACGTCAATCATATCGAAGTGTTTTAACTACCAGAGCTCTTTAATCCCACAAACCTCCTCAAACCCGCAATATTCCCACGGCTCAGTAGAAAAATAATAACATGCATTGCTCTTTTCTTTGCCTGTGGGCTTTCTGGCTCTCATGAGAAGTGACAAGTAACTCATCAAAGCAGAAAGAAGTACGGTGTTTTCTCAGGAACAGAACAGCATCGAGATTGGATGCGGGGCTGAAATAGAAATTACATTTCCCTTGAACTCCATGTATCAAGAAACCGCAACAAAACTTCTGTCAGCTGCTGAACTGTGAAGTGGAATGACATCTCTTCCATAATATTTAGGATAAATCACGGAATAATTGTATTGGAAGGAGAGGTCCCAGATGTTTGTCACAGTTTGGTATCCGAACAGTAGGTTGTGCTATATTATTGGCAACGGGGGTCCCCGATCTTTTTGAGCCTGCAGAAACCTTTGGAATTTGGAGTGGGGGTGATTACCCCAAAATGGCAGCTGCAGGAGGTGGGGCCAAGCCCAAAATGGCTTCCGTGGGAGGCGGAACTAGAGAGCTAGCACTTGGCAACCCTAAATCACACTAACCTAGCTAGTTTAACTAAACCATCATTTTGTGTTACCTCTGAACTGAACTTCTCTTTTATAAACAAAACCTGTGGGTATAACGTATGCCAGGGTGGATTCTACAAGGCCAAATTAAGAATAAAATTTACTTCTTCACCCAAAGGGTAATTAACACATGGAATTCACTGCCACAGGAGGTGGCGGTGGCGACAATCATGGACGGCTTCAAGAGGGAAATTATTTATTTATCTATTATTTTCAATTTATATCTCGCGTTGCCTGCATAGGCAGGCTCAAGGTGGTGTACAGCAGTTAAAATACAATAAAACACAGATGCATAAATGCAATCCAATAATTGGATAAACATCTGGAGCAGAGGTCCATCCGTGGCTATTAGCCACAAGGTATAGATAGGAACTCTCAGTCTGGGACAAGTGATGCTCTGTATTCTTGGTGCTTGGAGGGGGGGCATCAGTGGGAGGGCTTCTAGTGTCCTGGCCCCACCGGTGGACCTCCTGATGGCACCTGGCAGGGCTATTTTTGGGCAGGAACACACAGGAACGGAGTTCCGGCTGGCTTCCAAGTTGGTCACACCCAGCAGGTGAATGCATTAGCATAATAGGCCACACCCAACAGCAGAAACTCATTAGGAATGGCTACATTAGGGGTGTGTGGCCTAACATGTAAAGGGGTTCCTGCTACAAAAAAGCCCTGGGTTTGGAAAACCAACAAGGTAAACAGAATAAGAAGCAAAAGGTGGGTGTGGCTGGATGACCACACTTCTGGTAACATGGGGGTGTGGCCTAATGCGCCAATGAGCTGTGCTGTCAGGGGTGTGGCCTAAAATGCTAATGAGTTTCTGCTGTTGGGTGTGGCCTGTTATGCTAATGAGTTCCTGCTGGGCATTTTCTACCAAAAAAGCCCTGCAGTGTGGTATAATGGCTTGAATGACAGACCAGGACCTGGGACATCTACGTTTGAATCCTTGTTGTGACGTAGACTCTCACCAGGTGACCATCCGTGGGCCCATCACAATCTCTCAACCTAAACTACCTCACATGGTTGTCATTAGTGAAGACAGGGTGAAAGAGAGGGAAAAAAACATTTGACAAGTCATGCTGAGTCCCCATGAGGGAGAAGAAGTGGAATGTGTGCGTGTGAAGTGCTGCAAGCCGCAACTGACATGGCAACCCCAGCAAGGGGCTTCCCAGTTTGGTGTCATGGTTAAGAGCAGCAGGACTCTAATCTGGGAGAACCGCGTTTGATTTCCCCTCACTCCTCCACATGCAGCCAGCTGGGTGACCTTGGGTCAGTCACAAGTTCTCTCAGAGCTGTTCTCTCACAAACAGTCCTCGAGGGAGCTCTCTCAGCCCCACTAACTTCACAGGGTGTCTGTTGTGGGGAGAGGAGGGAAGGAGATTGTAAGCCACTCTGAGGATGGGGTATAAATCCTCCTCCTCCTCCTTCCCGGGCAAGTGAGAAGGAGAGCCATCGTCTTCCTCTGCAGAGTCTTCCTTGGTGATCTCCCTTCCAAGTACTCACCCAGCTTCCACGATCTGATGAGATCAGGCTCTAGGATGCCAGCTTCCCTCCAGAAGTGGAATATAAACAAAACAGAAATGAGGTACTGGATACCTCCAGTTCACTCCTCTTGTGAAAGGAATTCCGTACTGCACAGTAGCTACACGATCCTTTGCCGCCTGAGCAACAAACCCCTTTAAAAGCTAGATTCGAGTCCAGCGCCACCTTAGAGACCCACAGGATTTTCAGAGAATAAACTTTGTTTTGGTCTCTCTAGTAGTCCCAGAGGGAGCGAAACACATAGAATCATAGAATGTTAGAGTTGGAAGGGACCTTGCAGGTCATCTAGTCCAACCCCCCGCACTCTGCAGGAGCACAGCCGAAAGACAGCCCTACAACATACCCGAAAGATGGTCGTCCAGCCTCCGCTTGAGATCGTCCAGCGAAGGAGCATCCACCACCTCCCGAGGCAGACTGTTCCACCGCTCAACCACTCTTACCGTTAGGAAGTTTATCCTGATATTTAGCAGGTAACGACTCCCTTGTAATTTCCACCCATTAGACCTAGTATTGCAATTTGAGCAAGAGAGAATAGATCTGCTCCATCTTCTACATGACAGCCCTTCATACTTGAAGACTGCAATCATGTCCCCTCTAAGCCTTCTCTTTCCCAGGCTAAACATCCCCAACTCTCAGCCTTTCCTCAAAAGACTTGGACTCCAACCCTCTCACCATCCTGGTTGCCCTCTTCTGGACACGCTCGAGCTTGTCGGCATCCTTCCTAAAATGTGGTGCCCAAAACTGGACATGGTACTCCAGGTGAGGTCTGACCATAGCAGAACAGAGCGGAACGACCACCTCCCATGATCTGGACACAAGGCTTATGTTCATGCACCCTAAGATTGCATGTAGAAAAATAACATGTAGAAAGCGGGGGGGGGGGGGGGGGGGGGGTCCCCAAAGCTATAGGGACAAACAAGGAACAAAAATGACAGTGTGGAAGCGGCCTCAAGAATCTAGCTTTTTCACCGCAGACCAACTGCGCTCCTGAAACGATCTTCACGGAAAGCCCTTAAAAATGTGTTATAAGTAGGCTTGACAGGTTTGGGTTGGGAATTTCCTGGAGATTTTGGGACTGGAGTCCGAGGAGGGTGGGGTTTGGGGAGCGGAGGGGCCTTAGTGGTGTGTAGTGCCATAGAGTCCACCTTCCAAAGCAGCCATTTTCTCCAGGGGATCTAATCCTTGCCGCCTGGGGAACTGTTGCAATCCCAGGAGATCTCCAGCTGCCACCTGGAGGGTGGCAACCTTATAAGAGCCCATGCATTTTAATCCAGCTCCCCAGCAAAACAAACCGGCACACTGGGGGCGCTTTCACACACACTAAATAACGCACTTTGGATCCATTTTCAATGCCGTTTGCAACTGGATTTTACTCCACTTGCTAAGGTCGCTGAAGTGGATTGAAACGGCATTGTGTGGCATGTGTGAAAGTGCCCACTGTCTGTTGCTCTCTAACCAGTGGCCCCTTGGCTAATTCAAGCAGTCATAAGAAGAGCCCTGCTGGATCAGACCACTGATCCATCTAGTCCAGCATCCTATCTCACATGGTGGCCAACCACTTACTCCAGAGGGCCAACAACGGCATAGAGGCCGAGGCCTTCCCCTGATAAGAACCTCCGAAGAGCCCTGCTGGATCAGATCAGAGATCCATCTAGACCAGCCTCCTGTCTCTCACAGGGGCCAGCCAGTTCCTCTGGAGGGCAGCAACAGGGCAGAGAGGCCGAGGCCTTCCCCTGATAAGAACCTCCGAAGAGCCCTGCTGGATCAGATCAGAGATCCATCTAGACCAGCCTCCTGTCTCTCACAGGGGCCAGCCAGTTCCTCTGGAGGGCAGCAACAGGGCAGAGAGGCCGAGGCCTTCCCCTGATAAGAACCTCCGAAGAGCCCTGCTGGATCAGATCAGAGATCCATCTAGACCAGCCTCCTGTCTCTCACAGGGGCCAGCCAGTTCCTCTGGAGGGCAGCAACAGGGCAGAGAGGCCGAGGCCTTCCCCTGATAAGAACCTCCGAAGAGCCCTGCTGGATCAGATCAGAGATCCATCTAGACCAGCCTCCTGTCTCTCACAGGGGCCAGCCAGTTCCTCTGGAGGGCAGCAACAGGGCAGAGAGGCCGAGGCCTTCCCCTGATAAGAACCTCCGAAGAGCCCTGCTGGATCAGGCCAGTGAGGGTCCACCCAGTCCAGCATCCTGTCTCACACAGGGGCCAACCAGTTCCTCTGGAACATGGGGTTTTTACCTATATGCCACTCTGATGCTCTTCTTTGGGTCATCTTTACCTTATGTGTTAATGAGGAACGCCCAGCTGCCAGTCCACAAACTGGTCTGGTCCTCACATTAATTTTGTTTAGACTCTGGTGACGAAACCCACGACTACCGTAGCGGCAGAATGAGACAAAGGCGACCGACAGGAGACAATGTGTTCCATTGTTGCCCCTGGTTGTGGTTGCCAAGCGCATAAGCATCACTCGCCGTTGTCTAAAGAAAGAAAATGGCAGCCGACCAACAATGTTCCAGCAACTGTCGAGCGACAGTCGTCCATCTGAGGCCTATTAAGTTCTCCGTGAGGAGCTTTCAGGCGGTAAACAAAGGAACAAATCCAGCCGCCTCCGACTAACAGACACACTTATGCGCTCCCCGGTCTGCTCACGCCGTCCTCCACTTCAAATAACACTTCAAGTAACAGCTCGGTTATGTAAGGCCCCGTGTGAGGGGCTGACAATTTTGACAGGAAGGTGGCCGAGAGAAATTCTTCCCCCTCCAGTAAAAATAGCGGACCTCTCGCCAACAGAAAGTGTTTGTTCCCAGCCAAGGTGTTAGTCACAAATTGGATGACTCAGCCGCTGAGTCAGGCTTGGTGAGGGAAGCAACACACAGATGGGGACCTACAGTTTGGGTTGCCAGCCTCCAGGTGGGGGCTGGAGATCTGGAATTACAACTGAGCTCCAGATGACAGAGATTGGCTTCCCTGGAGAAAATGGTTGCTTTGCAGGGTGGACTCTGTGGCACTATACCCCGCTGAGGTTCCTTCTCGCCAAACCCTGCTCCCCTCAGGATCGGCCGCTAAATCTCCAGGAATTTACCAACTCAGAGTTGGCAACAGCCGATGCCTGCTTAGGAGTCAAGCTCCCTCACAAGCTGGTGGTCCCAAACGGGCAGATGTTTTTTGTGTCTGCTTCTCTGTCCCCATTCTAGGGATGCCAGTCTCCAGGTGGGACCTGGAGATCCCCCGGAATTCCAGCTCATCAGTTCCCCTGGAGAAAATGGATGCTTTGGAGGGTGGACTCTATGGCACTGTACCCCACTGAGGTCCCTGTCCTCCCCAGCCTCCAGCCTCAAATCTCCAGGAGTCTCCCAACCTGGACCTGGCAACAACCCTTGCCCCCTGCAATCCTACCTTGAGCGATGACTGGGGCCTAACTAGATGTGAAATCTTACAGAAGAAGAAGAGGAGGAGGAGGAGATCGGATTCACTACCCGAAGGAGTCTCAGAGCGGCTTACAAACTCCTTCCCCTTCCCCTTCCCACAACAGACACCCTGTGAGGTAAAAGAAGAAGAAGAAGAGATTGGATTTATACCCCGCCCTTCACTACCCGAAGGAGTCTCAGAGCGGCTTACAAACTCCTTTCCCTCCCCCTCCCCACAACAGACACCCTGTGAGCAATGTTCCCTCGAAGCTGAGTTAGTGTGAGTTAGCTCACATTTTTTTAGCCTCCAGCTCACATATTTTTGTCTCAGCTCAGGAAGGAGGGCTCCAGAGCAAACTAATTTATGCAGCAGCCAAATCGCTGGCTCACAACTTTAATGGCAGTAGCTCACAAAGCAGAATTTTGGCTCACAAGACTCCACAGCTTAGAGGGAACATTGCCTGTGAGGTAGGTTTGGGCTGAGAGAGCTCTGACAGAAACGGCTCTTGAGAGAGCAGCTCTGAGAGAGCCTTGTGACTGGCCCAAGGTCACCCGGCTGGCCGTATGTGGAGGAGTGGGGGAAATCAAACCTGGTTCTCCCAGATTAGGGTCTGCGCTCCTAACCGCTACACCGAACTGGCTCTTCCGGGTGACTCACAAGGCCTGCATCTATCTGGGTAGTCCTAGCAATTGCCACCTCGGGTCGCCAACTCTCAGGTGGTGCCTGTAGATCTTCTGCGGTCTAAATAGCTGATTTCCCAAGGGAAGGGAAATGACAGTGAAGGCTGCCGTTGCTGGAGGCAACACCCATAGCATTTGACCTTCGCAGCTCCTAACTGTCAGTACGTTCCATCACTGGGTTGCTAACTTCAGGATGGAGAATCCCTGGGGGTTTGGGGCAGAGCCTGGGGGGGGGGGCACTGGGGAGGGACCTCAGCAGGGTATAATGCCATAGAGTCCACCCTCCAAAGCAGCCATTTTCTCCAGGGGGGCTGATCCCTGTTACCTGGAGATCAGTTGTAATCCCCGGGGAACCCCCAGGCATCCCCTGGAGGTTGGCAACACTAAATCATATACTCTTCCGCCAAAATGGACTCCACGGAATATGCACAGAACTGCAGTCTCTGCAGCTTTCCTCTTTGATCACTCACAAATTTGGGGCATGACTGGAACGAGGGTATCAATGAATTTGTAGTTTGCCTATTAAGGATATAGGAGCTGCGGTGGCTCAAGTGGTTAAGACGCTGAACTGCAGGCTGTGGAAGGTCGGTAGTTCAGCAGTTCGAGACCCGAGTGTGCCGCATGACGGAGTGAGCTCCCGTCTCTAGTTCCAGCTCCTGCCAACCTAGCCGTTCGAAAGCAAGAAATTGCAAGTAGATAAATAGGGACCACTTCGGTGGGAACAGCGTTCCGCGCGCCTTGGTGTTTAGTCATGCTGGCCACATGACCACAGAAAACGTCTTCGGACAGCGCTGGCTCTTCGGCTTGGAAACGGAGATGAGCACTGCAACCCTAGAGTCGGATTCGACTGGCTTTCGATCAAGGGAACCTTTACCTTTACCTAGGATATATTTCTCCTTTCTCCCTGCCTCCCCCCCTCCCCGTTTCTCCCAACAGCTTTGCATAAAGGAACCAAACAAGCCATTTGCATTCCGTAATAATATCCCGCTTGTCTCCTTTGGCCGTTCACACTGTCTGAGCTCATGAAAAGCTCCCCCCCCCCCTGTCTGAGTCGTCCCTGGGAATCCCTTTTGCAGCACTGAGGCTTATATTGTATTGGAATTTCAGCCTGGGTTTTTTTTTGACATGCAAATAGAAATATGGGGGAGGGGCTTGGCAAAGGGTCCCTTTCAATATACATCCAGAGCGATGGTCCATTGTTGCTGGGGTCTGGTTTTGAACCAGCTGTGGATTCAAGACAGAGAAAAGAAAACAGTTCTTCAGGCAATGTGTAATTATCTTACGGAACTTGTGGCCACGAGCCGAAGATGCCAGTCTCCAGGTGGGACCTGGGGATCCCCCGGAATTACAGTTTATCTCCAGATGATAGAGATCAGTTTCCCTGGAGAAAATGGATGCTTCGGACAGTAGTAGACTCTATGGCAGGGGTGTCAAACATGTGGCCCGGACGATCCAGATTTGGCAACCCTACCTTTAGCGCGCGGGGGGGGGGGGTGTGCTTTAAAAACACACATTCAGGGAGGACAGGGCCCTCTAGTGGTACCTTTAAGACCAACAAAGTTTTATTCTGGGTTTGAGCTTTCACGTGCGAGTACACTTGTATCTGAAGAAGTGTGCATGCACATGGAAGCTTATACCCAGCCACTGACCTCAAACTTTGTTTCGTCGCAAGATAGGTGAACAGAGAGATCAGAGGGCCCTCTCCTGGAGGTTGGTAACCGTAGTTATGGGATAAAGATGTAGGGGTTTGAAGAGGTATAGTATACTTCCTTTCTACTGGCTAACTTAGCAGGGCCGTCCTAAACAGTGATACCTGTCTGTGCACCTTGATTCCAAAGGGCTTCGAAGAGAGGAACTCCATTTATGATTGTAAGCCAGTTTGGTGTCGTGGTTAGGAGTGCGGACTCTAATCTGGGAGAAGCGGGTTTGATTCCCCACTTCTTCACATGCAGCTGCTGGTGTGACCTTGGGTGAGTTACAAGTTCTCTCAGAGCAATCCTTGAAAGAGCTCTCTCAGTCCCACTTACCTCACAGGGTGTTTGTTGTGGGGAGGGTGTTATATACTGAGATCGAGGCAGCGTTTCCAAACAGTGATTTCTTTATTCAGCTCAGAACACAGAACACACACAACCATAGAACGATCCAACTATATACATTTTGAACGAGCGAGGCCACACACCCTAGCCCTGTCTGTCCAATCACATTTGCAAGCTTAGGACCAATGGGAGCAGTTCCTGGTGAAGGTCAGAGTCTGAGCGGTGGCACAGTGGGTATATCCCACTGTCTTAACATCTGAACTGTGTTAGTTCAAGCCCCGCGCTGGTGTGAGCAGCCAGCCTGTTGTCCCCAGCTCATCGTCCACCCAGCAATTCGAAAGCTTTGGCGAGTAGATAAAATGGGAACCACTCCTTAGAGAGGGTGGGCACGCCAACCTCCCTTGTGGGAGGGCGTTAGCTGACAGTTGGACGTCCTTGGTTAAGGCTTGTAAAGGCGATACAGCTTCCCGGCTATGAAAAGAATGCCTGCAATGGATGTTCCAGCCAGGCGGTGGCAGTGTGGCGATTGACATACGGGTCCTGAGGCCTGGCCAGCAAGCAGCCGTGTGGGAAAATGACGGAGTCAGCCAGAGGATGTCTACACCGGGCAGTGACGGCGCGTGCAATTAAAGTGAATATATCTTGTCTTCCCTATCCCCTACGAACATTGTTAGTCCCTTGTCTATATATGGAGTAACTGTACATCGCTTTGAGCCCACTGGGGAAAGCGATTAATAAATGGAAAGTATTATTATTATTATTATTATTATTATTATTTCCGGATTGGTCTGTCACCCAACACGACCAACCTGACTGCATGGTTTAGAATACCAGAGAGTCCATAAAATTGCACTGCCACGCTGTCTTCCAAAGTGTCATCACATATTCAACAATGGACTCGCCTTGGGCTTGGTCTCGTTTGTGGAATGCGTGTCGACAAGCAATTTCGGAAAGCTTAGGTGAAAAAATGTTCACAAAGCTTAGACTTTATTGTGGTGAAGTCGGTCATCTTGAGTTCAGCCGGCGCCACTAATGTCCAAGCCACGTCAAATACGTGTTTTCCGGAGACGCTTAGGAATATGGCTTTCAGGAGCTCTTCATCAGCTATTTCAGATATTTCATGAGCAGTAGCATAGAATTCAAACCTGGAGATGTAAGTGCCCCAGTCCTCTGTTGTCGGATCGAACGGTTTGAAGTGGCCCTTGGCAGCTATCGTAGTTCTGTGCTGGAGTGGCAGGTAAGTCCCCATGGGGGGCGGGGAAACCCCCGCCCCAGAGGCCCATTCCCTGGCGCCGCCAGATCGGCCCTCGGGGGGAACTCCACCCCGATGCGCGCGTCACCTGGAAGTGACGCGGGCACACCGGGCATGCTGGGGGAGGGGGCACGGCCATACAAGGGAAAACTCTATGGTTTTCCCTTGTATGGCCGTGGCCCCGCCCCCAGCGTGCCTGGCGTCCTCCCGTCACTTCTGGGTGATGTACGTGCGGTGCGCTTCGCGCACACACAAGACGCCGGCCGGGAGCCCCCTGCTCCCGGCGAAGAAAGACTTGGCAACCCTAGGCAGGTGGCTGTGTCCTTCTTGCTGCTCCGGTGGGCCAAGGCAAGAATTCCTTGCCCACTGCAGTGATTAGCTCAGGCTCTGTGGGGCTGCCTACCCACAAGATCCCATCCTTGTCGCCAGTGTTATATACTGAGATCGAGGCACCGTTTGGCACCGTTTCCAAACAGTCATTTCTTTATTCAGCTCAGAACACACAACACACACAACCACGGAACGATCCAACTATATAGATTTTGAACTAGTGAAGCCACACCCCCTAGCTCAGTACTGTCCAATCACATTTGCAAGCTTAGGACCAATGGGATTGGTTCCCGCCGAAGGTCAGAGTCTTTCTGGATTGGTCTGTCACCCAACAGCGACCAATCCGACTGCAGGGTTTAGAATACCAGAGAGCCTATGGAGCTTGTGCCTGAAGCTCCGGCTTAGGTTACAAAAGCCAATACACAACAGAGGGGAAGGGAAAGGAGTTTGTAAACTGCTCTGAGACTCCAAGTGAAGGGTGGGGTATAAATCCAACCTCCCCCCCCCTCCTTCTTCTTCCCTTGCATTTCCTGATCTAAGAAAAACATTCTTGCAAATTAAGCACAAACTGTGAGACCATTTATTTGCAAATAAATAGGCCTATCTGGCCCCCGTGGTGTGACTGATACCCGCTCTCTGGCAAGGACTGCTGACAAGCAGACTTTTAATTGTCTCTGGTCGGGCTGGCATGTCTATAAAACCCAATGGCTCTCCCCCCCCCCGCCCCCCCATTTCTGGACTGTGGTTTCAACTTCCTTTCCTTGGAAGGTAGAAAGGCCGTGTTCTTGATTAGGGAAGGGAAGGAATGCTAGAGCTTCACGTACGCACACACCCTCCCGAATTTCCATCTCTGCATTCGGAGTCCTTAGCGTCTTGCGAACACGTAATTAGCCTGTGGCACTCATTGCCACAAGCTGGAGGAACGGTGACCACCGCTGGGATAAATAGTATTTAAAGGAACGACATAACTATAGAGAGGAGTTAGCCCGCTGGAGACAGCCAGAGAACAAGCCCCTTATTTTCCGAGACTGTGTACCCGATGACATATTTGGGATTCGTGGGGGGTGGATATCATTCCCTTGCCTTGTTAGGAACCACGCCAAGGCATCTTGGCTAACGGACTGTTGCTGACAGAGAGAATGCTGAGCTAAGAAGTCTGCTCTTCTGACCCAGCATGGATGTTCTCCTTCCTTCAGTTTTGTCCACAACTCTGCTTAGCCATGACGACTAGAGACTTTTCCTTCCTTCCTTTCCTTCCTTCCTCCCTCCCGCCCTCCCTCCCTCCCTTCCTCCTTCCCTCCCTCCCTTCTTTCCTTGTAGAAACAGACCTTCCCTTCCTTCCTTCCTTCCTTCCTTCCTTCCTTCCCTCCTTCCCTCCTTCCCTCCTTCCTTCCCTCCCTCTCTCCTTCCTTCCTTCCTTGTAGAAACAGACCTTTCCTTCCTTCCTTCCTTCCTTCCTTCCTTCCTTCCTTCCTTCCTTCCTTCCTTCCTTCCTCCCTCCC